>NW_006912139.1:0-100919 GCF_000523435.1 Bipolaris zeicola 26-R-13
TGGATTGAGCGAATTCTTGTGCATATTCAAAAGATAATTGAGCTACAAGGTGGTAACGAGTACATAGAGGGGAGAGACAAGCCTCGGCTAAGGCGGCCGTACATCGGATAGATTATTCTTGGCGGGACAGAACTTTTGTGAGGCACCTCCGTATAGGTGTATCAGAAATATAGTGATGTGCAGGGTACTGCATCACTTGGCGGGCGGGCGGATATGATGACATTTCTTGTGACTGTTCAGCCGTGTGCGGCAATCATGGCTCAAGACGCGCAAGTCAGTCCGAGAGATGCCCCACTAGCGCCGATGCCATGGTAAGTAAACAGTGTCAGACAGAGATGGATACAGTAAGCATGGAGCGATACAACGGCCAAACCTGCTGTGTCGGAACAGCTGACTACCCATGCAGATAGTCCTTCTGCAGTGCATGAGTTGTGTAGTAAAAGAAAAAAGTAAACACAGAACGCCCCCACGAAGTTTGGTCGAGCCATGGCAGTGGCGAAACGTTAATGCCTGAATGACTAAGGGTTGATCTGACAGGTTTGCGGGCCGACTGTAAGCGGCATTCCGTATGGCCTGGTACGATGCAAATCTACTATTTTATTGTCGAGAATACGAGATGCATAGCTATTGTAATGTAGACCTAGTAAATAGTTGAAGCTATACCGAGAGAACACGGCCACATTGGGTGGCGGCATTGCCGAATGCAAGGCAAGGACGAGGGTCGTCATTACACTCTGTGTGACAGGTATATGTAGTCTTTTTTAGATGTTTATAATAATAGACATGCAGCACTTGGACAGTTATGCCATCGATAGACACGGGAGGTGAGAGCAGTAGCTAGTTAGTATGTATACGTTTGATAAAGAGCCAAGCCAAGCCAGAGCTAAGCAAGTAGATGGGAATGGAGAATTTACGATGCCAGTTGGATGTTGCTCATGAATCGACACTGTAGTTGAGGCCAAATGAACATGTTTAGTTTCGCAGGTGAGGATCAAAAGGTCACAGCATGAGACCTGTCGTGTCAGTCATGAGGTTGAATGACTGTGTAAACAACTCCTTTCTTTTGTAAAAGCAACAATACCCTTTGGGCAAATCAATGAGGCAGGACCAACCAGAGCACAGCAAGGGTAGTAAGATGAGGCTGGACACGTATCTACAAGTGTATCTGGTGACCGTCTAGTTTCTACTCGGATGGAGCAAGTAGATTGCCATGGTGGCTGGTCTCAGTCGACCGGTAGGCGCCACGTCGCAGAATGTACCAGCCATCAAGAGCAATGCCATGCAGACGAGAGGGTGGAGTGGATGTTTTGTTGCTCACACGGCCGCGGTTAGAGTTTGAGGAGGCTAGGAGGTTGACATGGAGGGGGCAGGCTTATTGTCCAAGGGCAGCTATCGATAAGAAGGTCAAACGTAGGTACCGGAGCTAGGCCAATGACAGCTCGCTTGACTCCATCTAGCGGTGAATATGTAACTTTGGACAAGTCGACTGAAACGCTCAAGCTTTGCGGAGAAGACATGGCAGGGAGGAGTGCATGAATGCGAATCAGACATTTGCATGGATGGCACACGCACACATGGCTGAAGAGTAGTTTGGGGGCGGATGGAAAGGGAGGGGGTGAAAGGCAGAGGCAGATGACGAGCAGATGCTGATGATGATGATGATGAACAATGGTGCATTGGGGGGATGCATACGAGGCATACCACATGGCTGCAAGTGGTCGAGTGGTACTTAGCACTGTGCAAGTAATGTGCTGCTGTGTGAAGAGATTGCTAGCGCAGGCCAGGCAGATTAGCACCGCGTATACATTGTGGCTCAGCCGTCACCCGCGGCCATGCCCTTGGGAACGGCTCTAGTATGTGATGAGAGGGCCGACGATATTGTGGCCGCCGTGGGAGCGGCGTGCGAAGGAACAATTTCGCTCATCGATGATCTCCATTGTCTCTGCTCACAGACTCACAGACTCCCGTTCTCGTAGGTTTAGCCAGCCGGACCTGATTGGCGTCTGTGCCCACGCACGGATGAGGACGGAAAGCAAGGAAAAAGAATTGGAAGCTGCAGGTGGGTTGCACGGGTGTCTCGCTTGCAGACAAGGTTTGCAATCTGGCGGATATGGCAGCTTCTGACGGTTCGTATGCAGACATGGATACGGGGGGTGGTGGATGCTAGAGCGTTATTAGGATTCGAGCGGGTACGAGTGGAAGGGTGTGTGTGTGTGTGTGTGTGTGTGTGTGTGTGTGTGTGTAAGTAGTAGGAGTGGGCGGTGGAAGTGCAAGTGGAAGCAGCCATGGAAGCAAGGCCAGCTGTACTGTTACGATTCACAGGCCGAGTGGGTGGCCGTGGATCACGACGAGTTGGCGACCGGTATATTGCGCAATGCGCCACGACTGCGACTGGCAAGACGACGACGACGAATGACCGGTGTGACTGGGACAGCAACGAGGCGGCGACGGTGGTGGGCGGTGACGGGCAGTGGTCACAGGACAGGGTGGAGGACGGTGATTGGCACAAAAGTCAGAAATGATGGCGGGTGGGATTGGCTGAGGGTGGACACAGGGTGAAAAATTCTGGTAGACGTAGCGCCACGGCAGGAGCAGGAACGAACGGTTCGGTTAGTCATTGGCACAGAGGGCAATATGGGCAGGCGACCAATGGCGACGAGTCACCGCGGGCAGGCGCTGGGCTGGATCGGGCAGCGGCAAGCAGGGCCCCAGGGAAGGCGGCTGTTCACGTTGGTGGCCACGGAGCCAGAGGGCAGGAGCGAGCCAGGACACGGGCAGTGGGCGCGAGCAGCGAGCAGCGAGGGAAGGAGCATGGCAGATTGAGGGACAGACCCTGTTGCTGCTGGCGTGTGGAGGGAGGGCGCGAGGCAGGAAGCCAGCCACTCCACCCACTCGAAACCGAAACGCGAGGGCAGGAGCGAGATTGAGATTGGAGGCCGCAGTGGGCCTGGTTGCTTTCGAGGGCTTGTTGGTGTGGCATGGCATGGTAAGGGCAGGACCTGCGGGCGGCATGACAGTCAAAGATGCAGGCCGCAGTGCCGCAGCGTTGCGAGATCGTCGTTTGGACGGGCGTGCATTCGTCATGGGAGGGGGGGCCAGCGCAGACTATCGAACGCCGGCCGTGCACTCGCACTCGCGGCTTTTGTCGACGTCGTCAGCCTGGCCGGGCTCTGGCACATGGGCGCCGAGGGCCCAGACGACGCTAGAACACAAGCGGAATAGCGACAATCTCTCAGTCTTTGGGTGCTTTGGGCCTGGGGCGCGGCGCGGTCGTTTTCGGAGGGCGAGTGGGCCCGCGCGGTGGGCCGTGACGACTATCGAGCGAGGCTTGGGACGGCGGGCATAGCGGCCATGGATGGGCGGAGGCGGCGAATCAGTGGCGGGCAAGAGCAGGGCGACAGGTGTCCTCGCTGCGGGCTGACGAGCAGCGCAGCGCAAGTCGACGACGGCCACGGCAGAGTGCAGGCGGGCCCCTCGAGGCTGCTGCACTTGTCGCGTCGAGCCCCCGCTGGTGGTGTGTCACCCTCGCCCTGCTGACGGCCCAGCTGATTCGCCCTTGGCCACAGCCGACGGCCAGCCGCCATGATTCACACCCTCCCACCCGGTAGCTGCATGACGGCCTTTGTTGGACCCCCTAGCCTCCACCGCGCCCGCCTGGACTGGCCACAGACGGCCCACGCCCTGCTGCTGCGCCCGCTTGGACCACCTCTGCCCCCAGCACGCCGGCCAGGGTGCGCTGCACTGCACCACTCGACAGGCGCCAGTGGATCCAGACGTTAGCCTGCCTGTGCGTCCGTGTGCCACTCTGTGTGTGGGTGTGTGTGAGTCTGAGGGCAGCGACGAGTGTGAGCGATGGCGCATATCGCTCATGGCCGCCTGCACTCGCTCTGTCGCCCCATCCACATTCGTCATAGCGCCCCTCCTTCCCTATATTTACCAAAGACCGGGGCCACCCGCCTGGCCAATAGCCGCCCGCCGACGCCCCAGCTCGCCTCTCTTTATCACTGCTGCCCAGCCGTGCCCATACACATACATCATATCCCGCCTCACACTTTACATACACACCCTCCTCCCCGACTACTTACCACTACCTCCTCCACAACAACAAACAACAAACAATCCCTTCCTCCCTCTCTCTCCTCTACCTCTACCTCACACCAACTATAACTCCTTTTCACACACGCTCTCACACACAATCACATTCCTTCGCAAAAAACCTTTTCGCTCCTGCTCCCTGCCAAAAAGGTTTCTGCACAACCACCATCAGACAAGTCAGGTGACTTGCCTCTTCCGGTTGACTCACCAAAAAACACATATCCTTTATAATAGCGTCTTCTTTCTAGTCGGAGCCCTCCGTCCAGGATTTTCTCGTTGCCTCTTTCCTCCGGACAAAGGCCACTCTACCGCATTTCCCCGGACTCTCCGCTGACTTTGTCCTTGAGGCCTTGATTGGACCTGCGAGGACTCTTCACCTCTTCCATCCCAACCATTAACATGTACCCGACGCCCCCAGCTTCTCCCTCCCAAAATGGATTCTGCGCGCCGGAAGATCGCTTAGGCCAAGTCCTGGCTGGACGCCTCCAGCTGACTGGCGTCCTTGGTGTTGGAGCCTACGGCGTTGTCTACACAGCCGTCGACATCCAGACCAACATTCCCTATGCCGTAAAGGCGCTCAACAAGGTTGGTCTTGAGCCTCGCCAAAGAAAGTTCCAGCAGCGTGAGATCCAGCTGCACCACCAGGCCAGCGCACACCCCAATGTCGTCTCGCTCGTCAAGATCATGGACGCGCCTGACTGCACCTATGTGGTGATTGAGTACTGCCCAGAGGGCGATCTCTTCTCAAACATCACCGAGCAGGGCAAATACGTTGGTAATGATGCCATGGCCAAGCGCGCCTTTCTCCAGGTTTTGGATGCCGTCGAGTACTGCCACTCCATTGGAATCTACCACAGGGACCTCAAGCCGGAAAACGTTCTCGTCACTGACCAAGGAATGACCTGCAAGCTTGCCGATTTTGGACTCGCCACCACTGACCCCGTTACCTCGGACTTTGGCTGCGGCTCGACCTTTTACATGTCTCCAGGTAGGATTATGCAACCGTCAACAATCAACAAGTCACGTGCTAACCTTGCACAGAATGCCAGACATCATCACCCAAGCCTTACTCATGCTACGCATCGGCCCCCAACGATGTCTGGAGCCTTGGTGTCATGCTCGTCAACCTCACATGCGGCCGCAACCCATGGAAGCGCGCCTCATTTGACGACAGCACTTTCCGTGCCTTCATGAAGGACCCCAAGTTCCTCAAGACCATTCTTCCCGTCTCTGACGAGCTCGATGCTGTTCTGAGGCGCATGTTTGAGTTCAACCCAGCCAAGCGAGCCACCATTCCCGAGATCCGCGACATGATCATGCGATGCTCGTCCTTCACAGCTACCAAGTCGGCCGTTTCCTCGCCAATGCCCACTCCTTCCTTTGGCCCAGTCGACTACGCCCAGGATGCCGCCTACAACCAGTACTACCAGACTCCCGCCGTTCCCCAGTTTGCTCCTCTCCCTGGCTCAGCTTACGCCCCATCGCCCTTCCAGTCGTCGACCTCTTCGGGAAGCTCAAACTCTGACGGCGAGTCCGTCTTCTCTGCTTGCTCGTCGGCCTCGTCGGCTTCCTCCAACTCGTCGTACCACGTCTCGCAGTCGCAGCTTCCCAAGTTTTCTTCGCGCGTTCCTCAACCCCAACAATACGTTTCTCCTCAGCCTCCCGCCAACACCTGGTTCCAGCCTTTCATCCAGGCTGCCAACCTGGTCAAGCACGTCTCCTTCCAGCCTTCGATCATGGCCCCGGTTCACGTCTACTAGACTGCTCTTCTCCTCCATGGCCCCTTTTCCATGGACTTTTTTGCTTACGAATACGCTTCTTGTCTATGTGTTTATACTATTTTCGAAAAGTCATGATGAGATGAACAGCCATTGATTTCTCGTTAGGTGTTGGGGTGGTTTGTTTTTCCTTTTATTTCTTATTTTTTCCCCACCGCGTTACAAAATTAGACCAGTACGGGCAAATTTCTGGTCTTCAACATTAGAATTTTCTGGCCGCGATGGCTTAGCATGTTTAACTCTGTCAAGCAGCCTTGATGGCATAGAGTCTGTTTCTTCGGCTACTTCAATGGGCTTTTGCCGCAAGGGTTAGGGAGTGGGTTTTTTGGGCATTTCTCGGAGTTGTCCCTGTTTGAGCGTTGGGCTCGTCGAAGCCCTCGCTCTATTACGTTCATTTAACTTTTCATATCAAAGATACCAGAGCAAATAGCTCAACAATGTACGTTAGTAGGTCCCAAAAAGAAGGACAAGCACAATTTGCCTTGAGCAAATATCCAAATGACAAAAAAACATACCCAATGGCGCCTGCAGCAATAGTTGCAGGCGACCAGCCAAAAGCAAGCCACTTCCTCCCACATCTACAGTCTTGGTAGTGACATGTGTGTCTATCTCTTTTGATATCCAACATTTGTTCATGTCCAGCTCTACCCTGTTGTCGCAGTCGTAGTCGCCAACGACTGGTCTCGATGACCACTAGCCCACGTATCCGGCCCACTCGAGTCAAGGTGCCACAACGCATCAATCTGCAGCCTCCCCACCACGATTCTGCATCCAGCCCAAAGCACACATGAACTAGTGTGCAAAATCAAAATGGCATCCAACCACGGCCCTAGTCTCTCCACCATCGAAGCTCCACGTCCCGGCCGTCGTCCGTATGCATCTGTCAAGTCCCCATAGCCATGGATGCAAGTGGCCTAGCGCCAACAGCAAATCACCGGTTCCACTACGGCATGAGGTGTGCATACATAACCTTCTGCGTGATGACCATGTAAGTGTGCAGTAGTCTGTCTTGATCTGTCCCAGATGATTGGCTCGAAGCTGCGCCTCTTCTTGTCCCCTTGGCCCGTACAGGCTTAACGCACATGTCCAAATGGATGAATCGCAGATGGCCGTCAACGGATATCAGACGCAGGTGTTGAGGGGACAGTGGTGGGGCGATTGATGACTACATTGCGGGATCGAGACTCCTTGGTTGGGGCTGGATTCTGGCTGTGTGGTTTTTTGACTTTGGCGCCCTGGTCTCTTTGATTGTTATTTTTTTTTACCCTTGGAGCAGGTGTTTGTTGGGAAAGAGAGAGCAGCCGCCCAACCGGCCGCCGCTCAGGCCACGCGATGTTGAACCCCCCCATGTCAAGACGTTTTTGTCAAAACAGCAACAAACAGTGTACACACATTCTCTTTACTCATGTCTGATAAACATACATACTACTACTCATAAAGACAAGTCTCTAGCTGCATGATCGTCCGCAAGCACCTGATTCCTGATGCTTGTTGCAACTCAATACCCGCAAAAGAATGAAAACGACACGTAGGCAGCAAACAGTGAGCAGGTTTCAGTCCTCGCAACCCTCAGTCGTTGCCAAAGGGGGACTCTTTGTCTCTCTATCTTGCTCGTTGATGCTTGACGCCGGGTCAGCTGCCCACCATGGCTGGCTGGGCTGGCTGACTGGCTGGATGGTTTCCCGAATCAACCACCAAACGTTCCTCAGCCTCCGTTGGCCTTGTGTCGTCTCGGCTGTCGGTCCTTCTCGGCCACATAGCGCGTCGCGTAGAAATCTATGTAAGCCTGTATGTATGGATGTACATACGCATGTGGATGTGGATGTGTGTGGATGTGTATCTACCTACATGTACCTTGACCTGCAGAGGGGGCGTCACCGGAATCGCGATGGGCCACCGTTAGATCACTTTTTTGTTTTGGCGGCAGCCAATCCCCATGCATGCAAGCGAGAGCGGATGACGAAGAAAAAGTAATGTACGTCACGTGCCTCGGGCCTGCAATATCAGCAACGCCGTTGGTTGACGTGCAGCCTACAGTAGCTGGCTGGCTGTCATGGGCAGCAAGTGTCTAGGCAGAGCTGGTGCCAAGCCGCGCGGCTGGAAAAGTGAGTCTTGCCAGTCCATTCACCAGGCAGCCTCTTGTTCCTTCTGCCGCTAGCCCATACGAAGAAATGCCTCAATCTCATCCTTTTGCATCATCGCAAATCATCTCGCAGCCACCGTCGACGTCTGCCCATGCACCCTTTCTGTGTGCTCCCCAATCCTATGGAGCCAGCTGTGCAAATCCGGCCATGACTTTTACAGCTTATATCGCTAATTTGCCGAAATCAAGTGCACAGATATTGTCCCGATCAAGGCATCATGTATTGATTCGTTGGATGAATACATACTCACACACACACGTCTACAGGCATCCACTTTTGTCTCTGACGCTCGCTCACCGAGCAACAGCAATGTCACCCAAAACGACGATGCCACGATCCGAAGGAATGGCCTGGCCCCGGCAACGGCTCAGGATCTACACCTGCTTCCATCAGCTCGTAATTTCGAATCCATGTCTACGAAACAAACCCTAGAAGGCGTTGAGACTCGCTCCACTCATCCTTGGTTAACCGCTGGAGACTAACACGATTCATCGCCACTCGCCTAGACATCCCATGTGTCCCTTACCGTGCTTGCATATCCTTGATTTTTTCCGAAGCCGCCGCCTGTTCGTAACGACTTTCCATTGTCCCTCCCATTCAGGCTGCCTTGTCCCAGCCACAAAAACGCCTCATTTTGCTTCTTTTGGTCAAAGCAAGATCCATCAGTGTGTGCCTCGCTTCTTGTCACGCGGCTGCTGGCGGGTCAATCCTCGCAAGTGTGTCCTTTGGGACGTGGCAGGCCGCACACCGGACACCTTCTTTTTGACTAGGGATTGCTACCTTTGCTCAAAAGTAAGGACTGAGCCTTGCACAGTAAGCTTCGTGGCTGTTTGCCCCCGTGTCACAGTAATACGGGAAGCCATCGTCTGTATGTACACGTGCCCGGCTGGTCGGGTCCGCATACTGATCTTGTAGATGGCATCTGTGCTGTGCTTTGGAGCCTAGACACCAAGCACTAGGCTTTCCTTTTGAATTCGGGGCACGGCCTCATCCCGTGAATCATCCCTTCATCAAGGCTGACACTTTGACAGCACATGTGCATGGTTGTGCGGTTGTGCGGTTGTGCGGCTGTGCATGTGCTACAAGCAAGTGGTACTGTGCCTAGCAGCCAAGTTGACATGAGCATAGTCGAAGCTCGTCCTCTACCATGTTTCGACGAAATCTAGCAATTCTCTGGATCAGGCACTGAACAATCGCACCATGCAATGTCTCGTGGGCGGCTCATGCCAAACACCTTGCCCTGCTCGTAGTCGTACGTAGATCACCATGCTTCGCCTAGGTCGAGAGGCTTACATTTTGTTTGCTACACAAGGAAACATGCAAATGGCACATGATGGTTACACAGCCTGCCTCAAGTCACCGCTCAGTCTTCTCAGCCACGTTAGAGTAACATTTTACGAGAATATCACATCGTTGATCAGTCATGGCACAAATCCCCCACACCTGGCACAGCGTAGTGCCAACTGTCAGCGTGTGTCCGGCCCCGCCGTATGCTAAGAATTGCTCTTTCTACAAAAGCCATCATCGATTGCTCGGGTAGTACAATCATCATCTCATATGGCTGGCTGCAGAAGAACTCATACCTTTGTGCCATGTACGTGTACCACTGCGTTTGAGCTCGCTACATCCCCCACACGTACGACTGAAGGTATTGGCTCTACCGCCTTCCCGTATCCGAGACACCGGCCATTTCCAGTACATACGTAAATCATGGGCCGGGAAAGGCATGTGGTATAATCGGCAACGAGCAGCAAGCGACAGCCCATTGTTCCATGCCTGGAACTGCGCACAAAGAGAAGGAGCGTGGAACTGGCAGGTGGCGGGCGTTCCGAAGTGTATGCGTACATGCACTTTATTACCCATTGAGTAAATCACTCGTTCGGTCAGTTTCATCGTCTGCTGTACGGCCTTGAATAGCATGACAGCTAGAAATGTGCTCCCTTTGCACATCCTACAAGGAAACGCTTTCCGGGCCAAGCGCCTACCGATATGACCATGTTTGCCTTTTGCTCGTTCGGACAGTGAAAACGACACCCAAAACCCATGAAGTTGGTACCCTACGCAAGGCTGCATGATCGGTCATCAGCACAGGGCATTGGGCATGAAGGAGTGTCGGCCATCGTTCGCCCATGCCAAGTGTGCAACGCTACGGGGTGCGACCTGTCTTCTCTACACCCATGTTGTTGACTAGCTTCATCGACTTGACGCGTTAAGCGCACCACTACACAATCACTTACTATTCCGAAGACCGTTATCGTCAATATGGTCACCAGCTAACATGTGCGGTGGGATGGGATACTGCAGGTACACCGAGTCTTGCCGAACCCGCGAGACATGCGGTCAAGAGCAAGAACACGGTACGGAAACGATGCGTGTCCCTCGGATCGGCAAAGAAAAGCGCTTATAGAATCGGCAAGGAGTGGTTTTGGCCGATTCGCATCTGTAGCGAAAGAAGAATATGTCGATCGGGAGTCTCCGACATATGGTTCCCCAGCCTATCCTGACACTCCTCACATGTCTCTCTCTCTCGTACGATTTACACTCCAGGTCCACAAAGCCAACGCCGTTACCGTGCTCCGCTACCAGTAGCAGCAGCCAAACTAGTACCCCACTGGCGCAGATAAAACCACACCATGCTTTTTGTCCCCATCCACAACTCGGAGCACCACTAACAACTAGCCTCCCACTAACCTTTCCGAAAGGAAAAAAAGTAAAGGACCCTTTCAGCCTCCGGGGAGAATGCAAGAAAAGAAAGAAGCCAGTCTGGATCAAGTTTCTAACGACTAACATTCTTCTTTTCCATCTCAACTGTTTACGTATTTCCGCGGGCTGATATTCTCCTCACCCCCGCGGCGGCCAGAAAACAAAACTACAAAAATTGAATGGTAGGCATGAGCATGAATAAGTGAGAGTGAGAGAGTGAGGGGAAAAAAAGGAAACATCTCAGCAAAAACTTTGACTTTTGTGTCCCATTCCCATCCCACACCATCACCTCAATGCATCGGAGAAATTCGTATTTCCAAACTTTCAACCTATGCTTAGATTAGACAAACCCATCCACACAAAAATTAGTAGAGAACGCCGCGCATGATCGGGACCCAAAATCGGGCGGGTTGGAGCCCTTGGCCGTTTTTTCTTGCCCCCCCCCCCTCCTTCGTGGGACCCGAAGCACCTCCTAGCTGCATACGCTGTGTTTGCCGGCGCGGCGCTAAGGGGGAGGTGGATTGGAGCGAAGGGTTTGGCTCTCCCGTCGTTTGGGCCCCCCCGTCAGAAAACGGTGGGATAGTTAGGAGAGAGGAGGGGGGAGGGGAGGTTCCAGACTGTGGCGAGTTTTTTTTTATTGATTTCGGGGGGTCGAGACTGGGCTTTTTTTGTGCTGTGGATGAAAGGTGTGATGGTGATGGTTGTTGGAGTGGTTACTAGGGTGGTGAGTGGCGAGTCTATAGTGTTTGGAAGGTTTGGCGTGGTGGTATGATGGTTTGTATGCGTGGAAAATGTGTGTGGAGGATGTACTCGACCGATTTGCTCTCGTTCATCATTCGAATCACCATCTTAGTACTCGATGTGCTCTAATCTGATATCCTCGTCTTCTTCTTCTTCTTCTTCTTCATCCTCAATCACTAATTTCATCCCCTCTCCCCCATATCTTCAACAACCACACTCCACTTCCTCGGACCCCTCAACCTCGAAATCCCCTTTCCCACTTACTCATCCGCACGTAAATACTTCTCCACAGCCCCAACAACCTCGCCTCCCCCTTCCTCTTCGCAACTCTACATTGATCGTAATACAGTATGACGATGTAATGACCACGTTCTAACCTCAACGCGACCGCTTTCCCCGCACGAGCATTATTTCCGTATTTCTTGCGCAAGGGCCACTCGCCTCGCCCTATTCACTGCAAAAAGATATGGCGCTGTATCCATGACGCAGTGAGCGCATCAAAACATGGCATGCGGAGCCGATTTACTGCGATTTCTGCAGAAGGAGTATACGGTGCGAAGAACATATCAGCGGACGCGGTACTTAAATATCGCAGTCTCGAAGAACAGAACGCACCACGCTACCCACAAAGCATGGCGCTAGGAGAGTCAAAGAGGTTATAAATACACGCGAGAGCGGTTGGCTGATACAATACTCTACGGATAACGATACTACGTGATGTGTTTGATATCTATCTTCAGTAGTTATGGATCTGGGGAACGAGAAACCGGAGGATGTGGAGCCGGGGATGCGTTTAGAGTGTTGAGTGAAAAAGGGGGTATAGCGCGGAATGAAACTTGGGAACGGGGAGTGTTGTGTGGGTTGAGGGAAGGTGTTAATTGAGTGGTGGGGAGGGAAATGTTTGTTGCTTACCGAGGATGTTGTCTAGTACATAGTTACATGACAAGTTAGTGATTGATATCAGATCTAATACCCCGTTACCCATAGTCGGGAATATACGAGACTTTACGTCGAGCTACTGGGCGAATTTCTTTCCTCTTTTGTTAAGAAAGTGTGCTTTCTGTTTTATTTGGAAAATGTTTGAGTAGGAATATTGTAGCGCGATGGCTGAGGAAGTGAAAGACATAATGGACACCAGTAAGCAATATCATGGACTGGGAAATGTGATATCTACGACAAGAGAATTGCAAAGAAGACGCCGACCTTGATTATAGTAATTGGTATCACCAAGAGTCCGTAACTTGACCCAAACATCTTTTCCCTCATGCCGTCAACGTTTAGTTCTGGACTGCAAACCAATTCAAGTACGAAGTAGTAATGATAGATATTTAACTGCAATATGATGTCCTATTTACATATAAATCCAACACAAAATCTCCATCACCGTGTCGATCTATTAACCTCCACCGGAAACTTCTCAAGACTCTCATACCATTGCAGTGTACTCCCAATCATAAACGCCCAGCTGCCCCAAAAAGTACTCAGACAAGCCTGATACTGCGCCCAACTACTACTATCATATCCAAACGCCGGACACAACGTGAATCCCACACCTCCGATCAAATTCAGCGCTCCAATCCACCAGCCGAGTGTCCGAGGCGCTGGCTTGCACCATTTCGGTTGCGTTTCGATCATGAACAAAAAACCAGAGATAACGAACCCCAACCCACCCACAACCTGCGGCGTCCAGTAAAAAACAATCGTAACAGTCTTCGACATGTTATCATAAATGCCCGGCAATGCTGTAAACCCCGCAACCCAAAAAATGGTCGCCCCCACAAACTGTGCCAACGACGCCAAAAACCCCAAGTTATGAATATAATGACTTCGCAACTCCTCCCTCGCCGGCCACCAAACCCACTTCCTCCTCTCCCCCTTCTCCTTCTCCCCCTCGCCATCCCCCTTCTTATGCGCATGCCCACACACCCCCTTCTCCACCCTCACCCTCCCCTCCTCCTCACCCTCAAGCACTCTCTCAACCGCCCACCCAAAACACCCAGACCGCCCTTCATTCACCGCCTCAACAAGCAACAGCACCGACCCCACTTCAAACACCGTAGCCCCAATAAACGCCGTAATCCCACCACCATACAAGGTCTCCCCTTCAAACTCCGTCTGCGGCCGTACCAAAGGCAAAAACACGAAGAATGCGTTGAGGATCCAGAGAACGCTGCCTATTGTGAATATGTAGGCGACGAGGAAGGATAGGTCCCAGATGGGGTAGTAGGTTGCCATTTTCCACATGTTGGATAGGATGGTGTGCGCGGAGGTGGTGGGGCGCGGGGCGGAAGCGTGGGGTTGGGGGATGGAGAGGGCGTGGCGGCCTTTGCGGTCGTTGCGCGAGGTCCATTTGAAGCGGATGTCTGGGTGGGAGGGGGTGTGGTAGTGGGCTTTTGTGGGGTTTAGGAAGGGGAAGGGCCCGGTTATGTGGGTTGGTATTGGATGAAGTGTTTCGTTGGGGGTTATGGGTACATGGGAGGGATGGAAGGTTTTGTTGCGCTTGGGGTTGTGTGAAGTTGGTGGTTTCATGGTTTGCTTGGGAGGTTGCTGGGTGGGATAGCGTTGCGGTATGAAAATGAGCGACGGTGTATGTAAACAGTTGGAATGAATGGATCTTTTACATATGGCCAAGTGATTATTCACGGTTATGGCAGCGTGGAAAAGTATCGTTGCTTACGTCATTGCGTCGCATGAGAAAAGAAGAGGTTGAGGGTTATATCCGCTAGCTATCTCCGATGCCACTGAGTAAGTCCTAGGTTCGGTCTTTGTACTTTGTGTTAATGAGTGTCAAAACACCTATAACCTTAATACATAAGTATGATCAGGCGTGTTTTCACGGGTTTTTTTGATATTGTACTTCTATAATACACGTTTGAATGTAAAGAGACTAATCGTCTTAGGTATGACCAACATGACTAGACGCACTACCTACTCAGAGACAACCAAACTATGCTTTTGTATCCTCGGAGCTAAAACTCACAGAGCAACAAGGTTGGGACGAAAACGCATCCCCAATGATACTCCTAAATAATATGCCAGAATCAAATTGGTATAGTAACAAACACCAAGCTCATAACCTTACAACAACGTTGAGATAGTAGGAAAAAAATAACTTCGCTTATTCAATTCCAAAGTGCTGCATAAACAAAAAAAACGCCATCGTTAATCATACACGTCACTAGTCATACAAAACCATACCAGGTCCAGCCCATGTTGAAAGTAATATCCTCCACACCACCCACGACCCGTGTCAGATAGCATCATTAGTTCTTTCTTCCCTCCCGCTTCACCTTTTCCCTCTCACTAATCTTCAGCCCCCTAACCAGTTGCCGTGTCATGATCCTCGAGAGCTCCTTGGTATAATCCTTCATTCGCATACTAGTCTTCTCCTCATCGGTCTTCCCCTCGTACTGCTTTTCGCTGTACGGGGGCGGCGCATTTGTATACCGTGCATATTCTTCCTCGATGCGTTGGAAGTTTGAGTGGTTGGAGGTACTGGAGCTGGACCGGGATGAATTGGAGGAGACTGGTGAGTGTGTCGATGGAGATGGGAAGGAATGATATGAATAGGACTGGCGCTCAGCGGAGCTTGTTGTTTGCATGGTTGACGAGCGTTTACTCCTAGTTGAGGTCTTGCCAACAGAGGAGACAGAGTCGTGGCGTGACGATATTCTCGAAGAAGGAGTTTCGCGTTCGTTGACACTGACAGTGGGATAGTGGTCCATGTTCTTTTATTAGGGAGGCAGCGAGGTCTGACTCGGTGGGCTGAGTGGTGGATAGGGAGTCAAAGTCAGCAAGTAAGGGGGGGGTCTTGAAGAAATAGGCAGCCTGTTTGCCAGCCTCACATTTAAATGTAGGATCCAGACCCATATGCGATGATGCACATCGAAGACTCAAAGCGGCTGCCTACATTCCCATCCCAACAGTTACGATATGGATGGCACAGACGCTGGGCAAGCCTGCAAGTCATACCACACCCCTCGACGTCATTTCAGTGTGGTAAAAGCCAGCCACCCTTGGTCCATCAAGGTCCAGAAGGGGCAATGATGGGTGGCCAATCAAGGAGATGATCGGTGCAACGACTGAAATGCCTCTTGATTGTCTCGGCGGAGGACAGGGCCCGGGCTCAGCGGTGGCTGCACACAATAACGGAGTGGGTAGCAAGTTATGGGGTCGTTGGCGAGGTGACGCTGGGATGCATGGTCGGTTGCGGAGAGGCGTATGCGAAGCGAAGGAGGTGTGGCGTTTGTGATGGACGGGGCCGATGATGTCACTCATCACGCTCACCCGAGCCGTGTCGCACACTCAAGACCTGAAAAAACTGAGCATGTGGATCGTAAGCTGAAACAAGCAGATCAAAGGCAAATGTTGGGTATCTAAGAGAACAAGCCCACGGCGCGGACATCGCGCTCACCGTGACGCGAGGTCGTGTGCACCATGACGACTTTAAGATGACATGGTGTGCACAAGGGAAAGCAGGTACCAGTACCGACCTCAACGAACTGATCCTATCACTATATCCGCACCAGACCCTTGAACACATCCCTGAGCTTTCCCATACCCCGTGACCGTTTGGAGTGGCTTCTCTGCCGCTCCACCTCAATCTCCGTTGGTGCGTTGAAGTTCCCGCTTATTCTCCTCATTTCGCCTTGCGATTTGTAGTGCGATGACGAAGCTGTGTAGTAGGATCCAGCTGAGGAAAGTCTCTCTGGACGATCTGCGTTGTCCCCATGATACGAAGATCGTAAGTATGCAGAGATCAAGGCTTGCTGAGGCAGTTGCTCGATTTCCGATGGCGACAGTACTCGTGGTGAGGTTGCTGTTTGAGACTGGCGCGACTTTGCGCGCTGTCGAGTAAAAGACGTGCGATGCCCAAGGTGTTGACTAAGACCTCCTGCGATGTCACCCATATACTGCCTTGCTATGTGGAGTCAGAGATCGAGATTCTGTGCATACGATGGGCGGTGCATACCTTTATGATGTCGCTGCTCTTGCATGCTCCGTCTTTCCATATTTGGGCTTTTGCCTGAAAGGCTGTCGATACTTTATGATATCTGTAGTTTGTAGATTCAGTTCTTGGTTTCATTGGGCGTAAGAGAGAATGCGCGACACTCGAGTGCTCAATCAGCTATGATAAAAATCCATGGCAAGTCCTGGAAACCTAAGGCTCTTGAACAAGTACCGCCCTTCCATACTTAACCACACAGCCCTTCATCGCCATCATCCTACCAACGTCTTGCATAACGCTGTCTAACGTCATCGACTCGACTCCAACTGAGACGAATAGCCGACCAAGCCAAGCCTGCCTTCAGCCAGCTTGGCTGCTTTTGATATTCTCCCACAGTTACCTCAGATGCGATACAATCTGGTAGTATCGGCGTCATCTTGAAAGCCGCAAGTTCGGTTGAAACGGATGCTTGGTGATGTGAATGGTGGGTCTGCATGCAGGGCAGCCTTAGCGGTGCGAGGCAGAGTATACGGTGCATACGAGGCCACCAGCACACGGCTGTGAAGGCGATCTCAAGTTGAACATTCTGGCGAGTGATGTTTGCACGAAGTAACTAAGGCGAAATATACGGTGAGCTGTCCGGTGGCGGTGAGATTCGACTGCGCCTTGTGAGGCTTGATGGTTTGCCTGACCACGACTGAGCCATTAGGCCGAACTCAACTCTCAGGCAACCGCCGAGCGCGCAACCTGGAGGAGGCTCATGTTAGCAGGAGTGAAGATCTTCGCAGCCTGAGGGGAATGGAGTGGCATTGCAATGTCTAGGTGTAATGTAAAGGGTCTTTGGGCGAGGAGAGGATCAGGACAATAAACGCACAGGAGGCCGCTCAAGTATCCGGAAGCGTCATGTGACCCAGCAAATCCCTATAGCAATACCGTACTCTTAGGGAGTTGCCGTTTCGACCTCCTTTCATATCAACCGAATAAACCAGAAACCAACCAGAGCCCACATGCTGGCCAGAGAACACCGAGTCTTGTTTCATCCCTCAAATGTACAGGGGGCGGTGCGCGAGGGTGTTCGGAGGGTTCATCTTTCGCTCCGCTTTGCTCAAACATCCATGCAACCTTCTGCATAAGTCCCAAAGTGGCAATGAATCTTGTTGACCATAACCATTTCCATACTTGCATTGTTGTGCTCATGTACACACACACACAGCACAAGCCCCGACTCCAAACACAGCAAAGATATTCTTCTCGCAACACCACGTCTGCTATTCTATGACACATATGCTGCACCCTCTGTTAGTTCTTTTACTATTAAATATAGTATCGTATAGCTAATGGTAAATAATTTAAGCCTATGAGCGTGCGAGCTAAGCCAACGCGCTCTTGTGTGGCGCAGCGGAAGGTCGCGGCTGGCCTGACCACCAATGCCGTCTCCACCTAGTGGGGGTCTTCCGAGATGACGATGCGAGATGTAGCTGACGCGGTGCTTGCACTCTAGGGAACTGGGCGAGCGGAGGAGAGACCTCTTGAATCAGCCAAGGGTGTAGATTTTCTATTAAATGGGAAAGGGGCAGGGCCGCCATGATCATGTCGTGCCCTGTAGCAAAAGCCTCCAATACTTTATTTGTTTTTTAGGGTGCTTCAAGAAACACCAGAAGCTTCGATCAAAAAAAGACTATACGGCCTACCTTTTCGCGACACTGGGTGTAGGGTGACTATACTTGCTTCTTGAGTTTATGATATAGAGGTACGTAACGCTGCTCGTGAGTAAATTGTCAATTTCAGACGTATAGCGTTGGTTCCGACTTGGCCGGCGTACACGCTCAATGTTCTGGATTCTGGTAAGCATCATCCCTAACAAGCGCCGTTTCTAGGGTAAACGTACCCCGTGATACGTACTCCGAATCACGCCGACCGTACGCAGACACTAATCGGAACCTCAGCTGAACACCCCCCCTTCCCACCAAATATACACACATACCTCCACCTGATCTTCCTGGAATCATCAACCAACATAGAAATTCGAGCACATACCTTTCACAAGTCCTACCACCACAGTCGCTACCGAACTTTGCTCGTGTTCCATCCACACTCCCCGCATAATAATCGCCGGCCCGCGCCCGCAGATACGGAGACCGATCACCATATACAGCCACCCAAAATGGATGCACTTCCTGATACTTCGCAATCCACCTCATCCAGATGCTCGACGCCTACCACACCCGACACACCCGTCTCGCCCGCCTCTTCGACCACAAGTTCGTACTTTAGCTCGTCCTCGTCCTGCGAGCCGCAGGTCCCATTTCAAATCATCGTCACATTCGACGGCAAGGTGCGCGAGATGCTGCGGATAGAGCGCGATGAAAACTCGCCTATCCAGGCACCTAGACCACGAAAAGCACCTAGGCCGAGATACTATGCAAGGAACACAGATTAGAGAGAGAGGGTGGCGGTGGGGGTCAGCCAGGCAGTTCGGAACGGTTCGGATGAGGCGAAAAAGAAAAAGGCGTTCGATGATTGGAATGGATTCACTATGGCGTTATGAAAAGGAAAGGGATTCAGAGCTTGCGGTTGTTATAAAGGATAGTAGGAGCCAACAAGCCTGAGACACGTTAGCAGCTATTAAGAAGAGTGTGGGGTAGGCTTCTGTTCTGGATTTATAATTATCAAAGATTTATTTGGAAGCCATAAACACTGTTTCGGTTAACGTATCTTCTAAGAGTGTCGCAACCGTCATGTTCTCTGTGTCGTTGCCGATGCTTTCTGTTCCAGCACTAGAGTTTTAATGAGATAAGGGTTGACGAGAGCAGGAGCACTCGTATCTTTTAGCGTACCTTCCACGTGGAACAGAACTACGAAACGATAAGCCGCAATTTCGTGAATCTCTTTATTAGTATGTATCACATTAATCATCAAAGACTTGATAAAGGAAAGTAGAAACACCGTTCATGATAATATCCTACACTTGATGCACTGGACGGTATGCGCATTTTCGCCTTCACCAAGAACATCCATCCCTCCCCCCGTTGAAAGGTTCGCCGAGCAAATGCTATTCTACAAGAATGTGCAGAAGACATGACTAGTAAAGCATCTCCGTGACGAATAGAAACACCCAACTCGACCCCAAAGAACTCCGTGCTTTTTTGTACCGTGACCAAGACAGAAAATGATAGCGGAAATCCCGAACATCGTCCTTTCCAGTTCATCATTATACCCGTGTCCGTTTCTACGGGATCATCATTACCCACTGTTTGCCTGCCAGCCCAATGGAGTCGTGATCCCGTAAGCAGCCGAGAAATGCCAATGACTAGGTAGGAAAGGTATTATGAGGAGAAGAAAAGGAAGACCGACCCTGACTAAGGTCCACGTATTGCCTATGACCAGAGTGCGCTGGTAAATGCAGTGGCGGAAGATTATTGGTGCCTCTTAAATGCACTCTTGGTGTGAACGTCGAGATTCGGCCACCAGCCGACTAAGCTATTGGGCGTGGGCTCTGTTGAGCATGCGTGAAGAGAGCGTTGAGAAGTCGTTCAACCTGGAAGGGACAACGAGTTAGTATGGTTCAATAGACAATTTGTAAGGAGCCTACGTACTTCAGGCGCCGCCTTCACGAACGGCAGCTCCCAGAATGCATATGTGCGGTTCTTTAGAATTTCCAACAGCGTGATGATGAGACCCCATGGGTGTGGGCGGTGAACCAACAGGCGCTCCAACAGTACACGAGTGATAGTCTCTTGAATCTCCGATGCCAGCGAGTCTTCGCTTGGGGGTCCGAAGAGGTGCAGCAGCGCATAGCTGTAGAAGTGAGTATGTGTGTTTGGGAAACGCAATTGGTTCGCGATAGCGCTGATAAAGTGGAACCTGGCCTCAGGGTGGAAGTCCTTGGCCAGCCTTTCAATGAGCTTGGTAGCTGGGCTCTCTGCGTCGAAGATTGGCGCTGTGGCTGATCCTGTACCAAGAGTCGATATGCCAATATACAATGTGATCGCATGGATCAACGCTGGATCGGCTGTCGTTGGGACAAGCTCAAAGCCTGCAGGCTTGGGCTCTGCGTAATACACTGCGCAGGTGACCTTGTCGACGTCCTGGTCCTTCAGCTCAGAGCCCTTCAGCAGATTGTCAATGGCATTCTTAATGCCTGCATCTGAAAGTATCTGCTCGATATCGGCACGGATGACGGGAGCTTGAAGATCGTGCTCAAGGCGGTCTGCCTTTAATCCCGCAGTGAATGGATCTGGCATCTCGAGGATGGTAGATGGATATGCGCTGACAATCAGGTTACGGAGCTGTGTGCAGTGCATTGGAATGCTGTTGCAGAACCTGAAATGGTTCTCGACCAGGAACTCGGGGAAGTCATGGTGGATCACCAACAACACGCGTAGAACGCCGCGGTAGAACTGTTGGGTCATGATGGTTTCCCCAGTAGGCTTGATCAGCTTTCCAGTAAAGATCAAGAGCGTCTCCACAAGCTGAGCGTAGATGTCCCAACGCTTGTCGTCTTGACCCTCCTCCAGCATGGCAGGCACAAAGATACGATGCGCAACCAACGCAAGCCACGAAAAGGCAAAGCGTTGAATGTTGGAGGGCTGAACGATCAAAAGAGCTTTGGCGACTGCAAGGAAAATGTCTGCCTTTTGTTCTGCCAACGACTCTTCCTTCACTGCATCGTTCAAGTGGAAAAGAATCGTCGAAAATAGGCGGAAGAACACCTTCTGGTTGAAAGCATCTTCTCGGGTGGTGTGGTGGTTGCAAAGGACGAGCACTACGACGACGAGCATCTGATCCAAGTACCTCGCTTTGCTCTTCTTAGTAGCACCCTCTTGTTCACCTTGGTAGATGAGAAGGTCGACGATGAGCCGCCCAAGGGCATCGACCTTAACTGTCGCAATGTCTTCGTTACCACTTCCATATGGGGATGAGTGTTCCTGCTCATATGCAATGACAGAGGCATCGATACAAGTGCGAAGAAATGCGACTGAAGATTCCTGAGTCTCCAGCACCTTCTGTTGGTGGAGCTGGTAGATGAAAGCCCCAACGGTTTTCTTTGGCATGTTTTCCATCTGAAGATGCACCCACTCGTCAAAGACGTACTCGAGTTGATCCTTGTGACTAGATGTTGGTGGTGTCAGTGACTGCTCATCGGGTGACGCTTGCAAGTTGGCAATGACACGCTTTCCAAGCTCCAAGCTAGAGTCTTCTGCCAGCCAGGTAGTGAGAGCGTCGATGGACATGGCAAAGTCGGCACGGAAAGCACTCGGGTGCTCATTAAGCAAGAGCTCTTCCATCAGGCTTGACAGCATCTCTACTGCAGCGACACGCCGTTCTTGAATGGCCTTGGCAATTGTCGTGTTCAAGCGGTGCATATCCATGAGATTGACTTCCATAAGAGCCACCATAACTGTAGCCTTGAAAATACGGTCGTCGTCATGAAGAGTGGCCAACCACATCAGCACTTGTCGTGATGTCTGGACGGACAGTTGGCACAGATGGCTCAAGAGATGAGCCATGACCTCGACCTCCAGGCGACTCAAGGAGTCAGAGAAGAGGTGGTTTGTGACTTGTCCAGCGATACGGAAGGCCCATGTCTCTTTGTTAGGACCGGCGAACTCGATGCTTGAAATGAGCTGGTCGAAGATTTGGTGGACACTGCTGCTACCAGGTTGGAGGTCTGTTATACGCTCCTCTGGTGCCTCTTTGATGACGCGGGTCAACTCGATGAGGAGGTCCTCTACGCCACGCTGGCCTCGCTCGAGACCAGGAGCGTCCATGTAGCCGTTAGGCTGTTGCTGAGCCAGCGCTGCATGGGGTGCTTGAAGACTCTGTAGCCTAGGTTGTTGCTGGGCCGGCTGTCGTGGCTCAGCTGGTGCAGCACCAGGGGTTGGAAGATTTGGCACCGCCGCAAATTGGTCTTGGAGGACATCTGGGAGTTGTCGACCGCCATCTTGAGAGGTGTTGTTAACGTGCGGCGCGCCTCGCGACTGCCTGCCAAAGTCTTCATAAATGGCCAACTGCTCCCTATTCAGACCGCCAGGCATTTGTCTATATGGCTCCGGAATGTAGAATGCCCATGGACTGATATTTGCATCCTTGAAGGGCTCATTTGGACGAGAGCTACGGAACATGCGACGTATACGGACGGCTTCTTCGATTTGCATATCGATTTCTGCGAGGGATGACATTTCAGCTGCCTGCTCAACTGTGTTGCAGACCAAGTCAAGGTTGTCGTTGACAAACATGATGATATGTCCCTCTGGCAGTCCCTGATCAGGAAGATCCCTGGCTGTGAGGCGGATGTTATTCTGGATACTCATACGGAGGGGCTCTTTGCAGGTGACAAGAGCCAAAGAACCAGAAAGAGCTTTGACAACAGTGTGTGCTGCATTGCGAAGTTTCTCCTCATCGGGTTCCATGGCAAAGTCTTTGTTGATCAGCTGCGACGTCGAGATTGCGGCAATAGTAACAGAGCGCTCAACTACGGGAGCAATGATTTCCTGTATAGCCTGATTGACTGCAGTAAGGAAAATCTTCTTAAGCGTTGCTGGCGGAACCGCACTATTTCCAGAAGGCGGGTATTGAAGCTGGTTGGTGAAATCGGGCAAAGCGGCCGTCATTGCTGCTGAAGAGAAGCGTTCATTGGGACCACGTGCACCGCGATTGAGGCTCATGATAGAAAGGTCGCCGAAGGCCTCCATGCCATCTGTCACCATGGACCCAAGGAATTCTTCATCAACTGGCGGCCGTCCTCGGATGCTGTTAGTTGGCTCTATGTCCTTGTGATCAAGCTCCAAGCCCTTGCAGAGAACTTCAATCTCGAACTTCTGGTTGAGCTTCAGGTCAGCAAAGTGGTATAGCTCCATGAGCACACCCAGCATCTCCATCAACCATGGGTTGGGAGGCTTGAAGATTGTTGACTTCGCGGCTTGTACCAATACTTTGCAGGTAAACGGAATCACCAATAGGAGGCGGTCTGAATCGTAACCCTCATGCAACAGGTCCTTGAATGAAATGTTGCGGAATTTGATTGGCTGGTCGCGGGCTATGGTCAGGGATCCGAGCCACGAACCCAGGTTTTTCAGGTGGCCACGTTCAGTAGATCCCAAGGTAGAGTCTGTGTTCAGCATGCGAACGACACTGGCATATGTCTCTCGAAGAACCTCGGCCCAGAGCATCTTGTCATTAAACAGGTCAAGCATGTCGAGATACAGTTGTTGGAAGTTGGGCTGCATCTTTGCACGCTCCTCAACGAGGTAGTTGGCGAACCACTGATGATGTCTTTCCTCAACAGCTTCAGTCAGGTCGTTGATCTTGTCGCGCAGATTACGCTCGGACACGTTGTTCAGTACGAACAAGACCTTGTCTTGAACGTCTTCATCTGGGTCCTCGTATAGTTCTGGGCGCAGTGGCGGGTCGACATAGAGACAGCTGAACTTGGGCACAGCTGGCTCTTGGTGAAGATTCTCGTCGACGCCGTTACCGTTAGTCATGCCCATACCGTTATGGCCCTCGCCGTTGACTTCGCCGACTTGCTGACCTACTACTTCCTCAGCTTTAGCATAAATTTCAGTGCCTTGGAGTCCAGGGACGATAAGAAGTTGGTCGCAGTAGTTGGGCCATTCAGACAGTCGATTCGAGAAGTGAATGAGAGCCTGAAGTCCGAATTTATACATACTGTCTTCAGGACGGAACTCTTGGACAGCTTCTAGAACCATTGCTAACCCAACTTGAAGTGCGATGCGGGACAGAAGATTGAAGTTGATGATACCGCCAAAAAGCACAGCAGTCGTCGCCAATGCTTCGAGTGGGTACTCTCCGAAACAGTTGTACTCGTCGAACAAGCCATGAATCATGCAGGCAAACAGGTCCTGGTCTGCAGGATCGCGGGATTCTTTGTACTTCTTCAGAGCAGAGATGATATCTCTAACATCGCTGTCGCCGCTGTACATGTTCTTGAAATGCTCTTGCATCTTTTTGTCGGCTTCTTCAGGAAGTGCGTTACCATTCTGGCCATTGGCGTCGATGACGTCGTCCACGCCCTCGCCATAGTTTATCAGGCGAGGATAGGCCTGGATACAGTTTCGCTGCAGGGGAAGTAGTTCCTGCTCGGGCAGACCGCATTCTGCAAGGAACCAAAGGAGTGGGTACACCGTCTTCACTGCTAGTGGCAGGTTAAGAGGTTGATGGTCGTCTCGGAGGCGTTGCATCTCTTCACCTGCCCGCGCACTGAGAAAGTTGGTCAGAATGCGACGGAAGAGTGGCCCAGCTTGGTCGAATGTCTGCTGTAGCCAGGGCTCAAGCTCAAACTTCCCACGTGCGTGTGCCTGTGCAGCCAAGTCGAGGCTGATATCAGTGTTACTGCGGATCAGTGGCTCCAACCAGTTATTCGTTTCGGCGTGCTCGAGGATCAAAGTGAGGGTCATCGAGTCGGCGTTGTATGCGTCGACAAAGCGGTCCACGAGCCATTGGATATCCTGTTGCCACAAGCCGTAAAGGACAAAGTTGTATATGGGTAACTTCTTGTGAAAATAAGGATCAAACAGCTGCTTCAATGCTTGCTCTTGCAACGCACCCCATGGCTTTGGGACTGCCGCTGCTGCTACGAGGAACTCTGCTGTGTGGGGGTTGATGACCAAGTCAGGTATGCCCATCAGCTGAGCTGTATGGTACGTTTCTGAAGTCTGGAAGATCATGTTGAAAAGAGCCGCCGTTGCGTCCAGCGAAACAAATGGATGTCTGACGGCCTCCTCGGCAAAGGCTCTTGCATCCTCTGAAGCCCCTTCAAACGTCTTCATCGAGTATGACGTGCGGAGCCTGGGGATCTGTGTCACGTCCAGCTCCTGCCTTGTAGATGACAGGAAAGCCACTACGAAATACAGCTGCGTCAAGTCATGTTGCCATTGACCTCCCCACAGTGCCTGTATGTCGAATTTTTCATTCTCCTGGGCCACGGGAAGCAATGCGTTGTAGATAGCCAGGAATTGATGTCGCTCGATGCGAAGGTGATCTCGGTCAAAGGCAAGCACTACGTCTTGCCAGTCTATTCGTTGTCCCGTCCGGTGCTCACGTAGCGCGGCTACAAAATTCTTCGCATTGTATCCGGTCGAAAGGGCAAGGTAGAGCAGAACTGCAGCAACTTGCTGGTAGCTAATGTCGCGTGTTTCAGCCGATGCAAGCACTTCTTTGCATGCCTCGACCGTCGCCGTGCCTTGGGGCCCTGCCTGCTTGAGTAGTTTGACGAGAGGGTTACGCGCCCCGTCAGTAAGCTCGACGAGTATCAACTTTGATTCGACGATGCCTGGTATCTGTTGATGTGTCTGCTGATATCGCATCTGGACAGCGTAAGCGAGGCTCATCTTCTTCTCTTCATCCCAGCCTGGTGGTGGGTCCTGGAGGAGGCGTTCGACGAGTGCGGCGAGGTATTCATGATTCATGTCGTCTGGCTGGGCCGGCTGCGCGATGGCCATGAGTAAGTCATCGCCTATGGTAGATAGAACCGCGTCGGCTGAGAAGTGTTAGTGGCTAGAGTCAGCGAACAGAGGGAGGGTGACGCGCACCTTTGGACCGCAGATCTGTCCTCCTGCAGGCGAGCGCCAGCATTGTCTTTGCGACCGAGTCTAGTTTGAAATGAGATATGAATGTGGCGAGATCAAAGTCACGGAACAGATCACCCTCGCTGGTGCTGATGGACTCTGCGATCTTGTCAGCCTGCTCGGGATCCTTCCGTATCTTGAGCACTTCGGTGAGCAGGATCTGGTAGCTGCCATTGGGGTCGGCATTGCGTGCGCCGGAGCCGAAGATGGTGGCTGCATTGTTCTGCAGCACACGGCGGAAGTACTTTGTAAAGACCTCCATGCCGTTTGTGTCTACGAGCTGGGGGCGCGTCAGTAAGGCAGGGCAAGGCGGGGATGTAGCGCAGAAGGGATGGGCAACGAACCTTCCTGATCTGCTCGGTTTGCGTGTCCCACTTGGCGCGGTCCTTGTCGTCCTTGACTGGCCCGAATTGGCTAAGCAGGAGAAATATCTGTGCGATGACGATGCGGGAGAGGTTCTGGGACGAGGCGGCAGACGAGTGGGCCGAGGTGCTGGGAGAGCCGGTGGTGCTCGAGACTGAGAGCGAGGGCGAGGCGCGGACCAGCTTGGAGGCTCCTCCGCCGCTGTTTGACTGTGCACTGGCGCCCTGAGTAGCGGCTGCGGCGGAGGAAGCCAGGTGCGATGCAGCTTGGGGCGCTATGGTCCTGGACCCACGGGAGGACAGCAGCTGGCTGGCGGGGAGCTGCTGTCCTGCGGGCGAAAAGGGCGACGACGTTGAGGACGAGGCGGGTGGCAGCGAGGGGAAGTGAGCAGTGGCGGGCGATTGGGCGTGGCGCGAGGGGTTGGGCGAGGGGGTGCTGGGATTGCGCTGCTGGTGCTGGTGCTGGTGGAGGTGGTGGTCGTGGGCAAAGGCCGTGGAGATGGGAGCGAGGCGTGTGCTTTGGGATTGTCTCGGGGCGCCCCAGGGGTGTTGCTGGCTCATCGAAGGAGGCTTTCCATGAGCAGCGCGTGGCGGCTGGGGGAGGGAGAGGGGGCGGGAGGGGGCGATGGGATTGTAAGGTTTTGGGTGCGGGTGTGATAACCAGACGTTCAGTCGGCCATGCAGGAAGAGCGAAGCGGGCTTGGCACGTAGCAGCAGAGGCACAGCGATACACCAGGGCCACGTTTGACTCGAGTTTGGCGGAGCAGCAGCAGCAGCGGGACAGATAGAGGAGGCCGAAGGTTTGCGTGTATCTTTATTTGTCTCACAGATGGCCTGCTGTCATGGTTGCACTCTAGCCCGCGTTTCCAGTCACGCAAACTCAATTGCTCCGTTTTGGTGGGCGGGCTCACCAGGCTGCCCTCCTGTGGCAGCACCGTATCCCGCGTACAAGCATATACTTACATAGAGACCAAGCAGTACCCCACACTCGCCTACCCTTCACCTCGCCGCCTCGCTGGTGACGGCCATGCCCGCCATTGCATCTCGCCACACATACTCATGTATCCGCGGCCCAGTACTATTCCATACATGACCCGATATTCGCTGTGTTGGGCATCCAGGACGTGTCTGGCGTCAATGATGCCATTCCCCTACACTGGCCACTGCAGAATGGCGGGCGGCCAGTGTGTGCAGATTGTAGAGTAACCAATGCACACATACACGGACACCACAGTGACGACACCCTCACCACGCCCGCCGCTGTAGGCTTTACTTTTTGCGGCAGGCAACACATGGTCAACACGTCGAGGCTAACAAGTGCAACATACCCGTCTGCCCGCTGGCCCTGCGTCATGGCAATGCAGCAATCGCAGTGAATGAGAGAGACCATGCATGCTAACCAGCCACCGCCCAGCGCAGGAGGCTGCAGAGATGGGACTCTACAGAAAAATCGAACAAGGAAAATAGTCGTGTGCGTTTGTCGTCCTCACCCGACCTAAACACACATACTACATACGTATGTCGTCCTTGGGCTCGCCTTGGGGTTGGCTGGTCAGCTTAGCGCTACCAATACCCCTCGCGTCGCCATGGTGATTCTCGCGAGGGTCAACACAGGGTTCACCGCCAGCACACCCTGGCCCACATCCCCAACATCCGGCGCTGCTCCATAGCCTGCATGTTTGAGTAGCCTGCCATTCTTCTGAAACCACTCTAGATAGCATTCGCTTTCTTGTATTTACTACAAACTGTCGCAATTACCCCTCGCTGAAGTCGTGCACACACATCCACCATGGGTGCAACGGCGACGGAGCCGCCCTCGGTCTCCCTCTCGTGTATGTATACCTGACTGCAGTCTGCACACTAACCAGCTAACATTGCCAGTCGCCAACAATTTCTGGGGCAAAGATGACGCCGGCGTCGGTCCCATGCTCGACCGCATGCATGCGGCCAAAGTCACAAACGACGAACTCAAACACTTTTACGCCGCGCGAGCATCAATTGAAGAAGACTATGCACGAAAACTCCTGAACTTATCGCGAAAGCCACTTGGATCTTGCGAAACTGGCACCCTTCGACTGTCGTGCGATGTCATCCGAGCCGAGGTCGAATCCATGGGAAAGGCGCATCAGAATGTAGCCCACCAGATGAAGACAGAGCTAGAAGAGCCTCTCGCAGCCTTCGCTGGTGGAATGAAGGAGCGGAGAAAGATTGTGCAGAATGGCATTGAGAAGCTGCTCAAGCTGAAAATGCAGCAGACATCGACCATGAACAAGGCACGCGACAAGTACGAGCAAGACTGTCTCAAGATCAAGGGCTTCCTAGCGCAAGCGCACATGGTCATGGGACAAGAAGAGCGCAAGAACAAGGCCAAGCTGGAGAAGACACAGATCAACCTAGCCACAACGAGCGCCGACTACGAGGCCGCAGTCAAGGTGCTTGAAGAAACCACCGGCCGGTGGAACCGCGACTGGAAAGCTGCGTGCGACAAATTCCAAGATCTTGAAGAAGAGCGCATCGACTACACCAAGAGCAGCTTGTGGAATTTCGCAAACATCGCCTCGACCGTATGTGTCAGCGACGATGCTTCCTGCGAGAAAATCCGACTGTCGCTTGAGGACTGCGACGTAGAAAAGGACATTACCGGCTTCATCAAAGAGTCTGGAACTGGCCAGGAAATTCCAGATGCGCCCAAGTTCATCAACTTTTGCAAGGGCGACGCAGAGACTTCTTCACAAGTCTCCGAGGACGAGAACTACTCAGTCGCACAATTCGCCAGGACATTGAATCCGGCATATCGCGCTTCATCGCCAGCGCCTTCCAACTTTGACTCGCATCACGATCCAAATAACCCATTGGCTCGAGAGATGGGTCTCCAAAGGGACACACGTCCAATCTTACCTGACGACATTGATGCTCTACCCCTTCAACCTGTAGATAGCCGACGTCAGTCAATGGACAGATCGCGCCAGTCAGTAGACCGGTCTCGCCAGTCGATAGATATGCCTCGCCAGTCAGTGGATCGATCTCGCCAATCCGTCGACAGGTCCCGTCAGTCAGTAGATATGTCTCGGCAGGCGGCCGAGTCACCACAACCATACATGGACGAACCGCAACAATATGTTGAATCTCCACGACAACATATCGACTCGCCACGGCAACGCGCAGAGCAACCGCGACAATCACGGCAATATGTTGAACAGCAAAGACAATACATTGAGCAGTCACAGCAGCATGTGGAGCCGCTAAGGCGATATACAGAGTCACCGAGGCTGCAGTATGCCGAACCACCAAGACAGCAGTATACCGAGCCCCCGAGACAGCAGTATGTAGAGCCACCAAAGCCACAATATACGGAACCGTCTAGACAGCAGTATGTCGAGTCACCCGAACCACAATATGTGGAACCACCATATGAGGAACCACCTCAGCAGCAATATGTCGAGCCACCCGAGCCACAGTACACAGAGCCACCGAGAGAGCAATACGTAGAGCCGCCTAAACCTCAATACGTAGAGCCGCCCAAACCTCAATATGTGGAGCCGCCCAAACCTCAATATGTGGAGCCGCCCAAACAGCAATATGTAGAGCCTCCCAAACCGCAATATACAGAACCGCAGAAACCACAATATACAGAACCACCAAAACAGCAGCAGATTGAGCCTCTACGAAAACGCGCAGACACACTGAGACAACGTGTAGAGTCACCACAGCCGATGCAATCTCCCCAAGCAACACGGGGAGTACAGCCAGACTCTCGACTCATCCAAGCACAAGAGCAGGCACGTCAACAGTATCAGCAAACTCCGGTACCCCTCAACGACTACCCGGCAGATGGGATGACTCAATTCTGCCGCATCGGTGCGCCAACTGATCGAAACTCAATTCCAAGTCCAGTGCGTCCTGCTAGTAGGAGTTCGCAGAGTGACTGTTCAAATCCCAATTCTTTCTCGAGTGTCGAGCCACCCAGTGGCTCTTGTTCACCTGGTAAGCCGATGGCTGCGCCATCGATCTCTGAACCTAGCCCAATTGAAGAGGGTTCAGTGCAGAAGAAGAGAGGGTTCTTCAACAGCCCATTTGCGAGGAGAAAGAGCAAGCATGAGATCGAGCCTCCAGCTCTTGCGCCCAGCACCCGGAAAACATGGACACCTCCCTCGCGGCGGAATACCGAAGAGAATAATAGCCTAACAAAGAGCTTTGTTATCAGGCCTACTCGGGCTATTGAGAGCAAGCCACCTTCTCCCGGTCCAGAACCAACTGATCCACGGGCAAACTTCCAGCTCAACGTTGGTAACAATGTATTTGACGTTGCTTCACCGGACAAGAAGAAGCAGGAACCAGAGACTGATGCGCAGGAAGAACTTGATCCCATTGCGCAGGCTCTTGAAGAGCTGAGGGGCGTTACCAAGCAGACTTCAGTCCGTCAGCCTGAAGAGCGCAAACAAGCTGCTGTACGCCAGACTGCAGATCGCTATCACGGTCTTGCCACACCGGCACCTCCTGCTACTCCTGCTGTCGGTTCAAAGCTGGCTGGCAGCGTACCTACACCACTTTCTAGTGCCAGCATCACTGCGGCAAAAAGGGGCACGCCTCCGCCCTCATACGAGCAGCCGCCCATGTCCCGTCTGGGCGCCCCTAAGCCAGCACATACAGCTCGCCAGATGCAAAAGACCACACAAATGTATGTGAATCAAAAGGTGAATATGTTCAATGGGGGCGATGCGGCTCGCCCTCCAAGCCGGAGCCCAACAAAGCAGGAGGCTCCCCGTACTGCTGCGGCTGCTGCTACTACTCCGCAGGCTGCCTCCCCACGAACTGCCTCTCCAGCACCTGCACGTGCTGTCAGTCCACGACCAACTCTGCAAACGGCAAAACAAACTCCGACCCAGAATTCCTACCGAACCACTCCAACGCAGCAACAACCTCAATCGCCGTCAACCTATCAGCCAGTGCAGCGACAGTCGACAATTCCCTCACAGCCTGCGCAAAGACCACCATCTCAAGCATCTCAGCGTCCGCTACGTCAACAAGCAGCTGCTCAGCCAGTACCTCGGCCCGCATCCAGACAACAATCACAGCAGCAGAAACCATCACCAGCTGCCCAGCCAGTACCACGGCCTGCATCTAGACAGCAGGCACAGCCGCAGGCAACGCCACCAGCTGCTCAGCAGGCATCACGGCCCATGTCTAGACAGCAGACACAGCAGCAACCACCAGCTTCTCCCGCAGCTTCAAACAATCGAACGGAGTCGCCAAATCCCTATGCTCCATCTAGTGCCGGAGGCAGACCGCGGGCTCAGACGGGCAGTGCTTCGGCTCAGGCTTATGGTACACCTATGGGGCGTAACACATTCACGTCTTCGCGTGGTCAATCACCGGCTGTCAACAACACACAACCTGCTGCATCACCCAAGCCTCTGCAGCAGAAACCTGTCCAACAACAGCAGGCCCCGCAGCCAAAGCCTGTACAACAGCAGCCTTCACCGCAAAAGCCTGTCCAGCAAGTACCACGACCCGCATCTAGACAGCAGGCGCAGCAACCTCAACCACAAAAACCGGTTCAGCAACAGCAACCTCCACAACCGAAGCCTGCTCCGCAAGCGTCCCGACCTGCATCCAGACAGCAAGCACAGCCGCCTCCAGCACAAAAGCCTGTTCAGCAACCACCTCCTCAGCAGCAGCCTCCCCCACAACAGAAGCCTGCTCCGCAAGCATCACGACCTGCTTCCAGACAACAGGCACAGCCGCCTCCCCAACAGCAGCAACCACCTCCTCAGCAACCCCCTCAACCAGCTTTTGCACAGGCCCAATCCCGTCCACAATCCCGCGCAGCCGCATCTTCCAGAGCAGCAAGCCCCAACCCTCAATTCCGTCAATCCTTTGATCGGCCTGGTAGCTCTCTAGGTAGCGAAATGGCTCTGGCCCTTTCCACCGCGGGTAGCGAGCGCGGCGACGGCAGCGTCTACGGCGGAAGCCAGTACGGAGGAAGTGTGCGCGGCAGAGCCAATACCGCCCGCCCGCAGAGTTCGTACATGGGCAGCGAATTTGGGTTCAATGGTGGATCCGGAAGCTCTGTGAGAGCGGAGTCGAGAGTGCGCAGTAAGAGTCTTGCTGAGCCTAAGAACTATAACAGTCAGGGACGATTGATTTTGAATTATTGTAAGTTTTTCTTTTCTTTTCTTTTGGAGGAGGGGCAAGTTGTAGAATGCGGCATTAGGGATTTTTTGACTAACGATAACACAGCTCGTGCCATGTACTCGTACGCAGCCCAGATCCCAGAGGAACTCGGATTCCAAAAGGGAGATATCCTTGCCGTGCTCCGTCTGCAGGATGATGGATGGTGGGAGGCTGAAGCAGTGGGCAAGCAGGGTCGACCAGGTCTTGTGCCGTCCAACTACCTCCAGCCCTGCTAGATGAATGGGATTTGAAATGTTTTTGGAAGAAGAGGAATAAGGTGAGATTTAATGATTGTGTTGGTTCTTGCTTGATCTTGCTTTCTTGTATTCAGCGGGCTTTTGATTTACAACATACCCACTCTCGTTCTTGCAAGCACATGTTTGGCGTTTTAAGGGGCATTATTTAATTTGACGAAGCGATGGGCATACGGGCACATATGTAGCGAACGAAATTGTACGTGATTTAAACGCTCAAACACATTGAAGTTTTGTTCTGATTCGGGTATCTAAATCTGATTGAAGTAACGCCTAAATTGATGCTTGATGTAATGGCAAAAATGACTCTCCATACGCGCCATTGCCCATGCTTTTTCTCCATGGAGTCCCCGTTATCTTAAAGCGGTTACTCATACGTATTCTCATACGGATCAGCATCATCGATATCGTCATCCTCGCCGTTATCAAAGTACTGTTCAGCATTGTAATCGTCGTCCGACTCCTCCGAGTCGGTAGAAGCAGCAGACCAGTTATCTTCTTCGTCCACGGCATCCGGCTTATCCTCGTCTGCATCCTCTTCGTCCTCATCGGCGTCTTCGTCGCCTTCTTCTTCGGCGCGGGCTTCGGCTTCGTTGGTGCGCAGCTGCTCGGATCGGATGAGGCGCTCGATTTGGGATTCGGCGTTTACTTTGGTGACGCCGAGGGTGCGGCGCTTTTTGGTGGCGGTGCCGTCGGTGCGGGTGCCGTCTACGTCGAGGGTTGGGCGGAGCTCGGCGGGGAAGAGGTCGACGACTGTGGTTTTTGTCAGGTTCTGTGGGTACAGGTATGGTGGTCTACGCGATCTACTCACCGTATGGGCGGGCGTCCAGCTTGGGTAGTCTTCTCCGCACTTTTAGGTACTTGGCAGAGTACGTCTGATTGCCGGTGAAAGGGTCGAAAAGCGAAGCCTCGGTGGGCGCGGGCTCGTTGGCTTTCCTCTTGAGGCCGTTCTTCATGCCGTCGTTAAGGATGGTATAGAAGGGGCCCTCGTGGATACGGTCGCGCACCGCGAGGTGGTGTCGGACCATATCGAGCTCATCGTTTGTCGGTGGAGGCGCCTGGGGAGGAGGTGCTTCCTGTTTATGTCTCAGTGAGTGGTCCAAAGGCGTGCTACGGGCGCATGATGTGAAGATAGGCAACGCGATGCGCCAAGCCCATCGTGCTCACTTGAATTGCGCAGAGTCAAGTAGATACATCAGAATAGGGTGAGCTCACGGGAAAACGCTCAGCAGGGCCTTTTTGGATGTCGAGGCCAGTCAGATCCCAGTTGAGCTCTGTGCCTGCGATGGTAACTGTTCCTCGTGCGGGATTGAAGGCTCCGCGCGCACCACCACGCCCTCCGCCTCTTCCTCCTCTTGCTGCTGGCGGCATGTTGTCTCTAAGCCTGCGCGACCCGTGTGCTGGTTCCGCCGCGATCAAGGCCAAGGGCGATGTCGTCAAGTTAAGAGTTGGGCAAAGTTGCCGAGTCAGAAATTATTTGGGTGCAGCTCGAGCCGCGGTCTGCTAGGGCTGAGAGTGGGGTCCCATCTGCATCCACCCACCTATCACCCCGCCACACGCCGCCCCTCACCCATCCAAGGCTACAGGGAACGCGTGCATTCGACCTAAGACGCGAAATCACATGAGCTGGAGCTAGAACATTCCTTTACAGCTTATTCTATCAGCCGTACTCCAGACTAGTAGCAAGACCGAGGTCATTACCATTCCAACTTGAGCCCTTGTCCTCTCTACTGTACCGTCTATCCCACTGGAGCTCAACCATGGCCACACCAACAGCAGTCCTCAGTGAGCTCTCGGACCATCTGCAAAAGGTCGATCAAGATCCTACCTGTCCGTTGGATACAGACCTGCTCGAACGATGCGAGCTCTCCACAAACACTCCGGAATATAGGAGCCATGGCTGGAAGGACACTAGATCGCTTTTCCTGCAAATAGCCGCCTTGTTACCCAAACTTCAGCAAGATCCGTCGCCACTCGTACATTTCATCGTCAAGTTAGCTGGGCCATACCGTTTTGAGGACATCAAAGATATCGACTTTGAGATTGGCCTCGATCTTCAGGCTACTCCATTCCACAGCCTTCTGCTCACACTGCTCGAGAAGGCCACCGCAAGTAGCACAGATGCCCAGACCCTGGCCAACCGTCCATCAGTCATATTAGCCACAGTCCGTCTGTGGCTGTGTACGCAAGATGAGGGAGTTGCGACGCAAGCCGAAGACCTTCTCACTTCATTACTCGAAGTATCAAAGAACGAGCCTGTAGCCATTGATGGCAAGTCTTCACTACATACATATGGCACTGGCCCTATGTGGCGACGGCTTTTCAGCGACCGCGACATCAGTTCGCTATACTATCACTATACATCCCTGAAACAGCTCACTTCACCTCCACCTCCGCTTCTGAGCAAGCGGGACAAGACCATCTCCCAAGCTAGGCTTCTATCATGGCTGCCTCGCGTTGCTGCTATGGACTGGAATGCTGTAGTCTCTTCATATGGTCTCCCTGTCGAGCAAGAAGTCGGTTTAAAAGAAAACCAAGGCTTACTCCACTACGCCGCATTGAAAATGGTCAATACGGAAGACGACATACTCATGCACATGTCAATAATCCAGTTCTATAGCGTACTTATCACAAAGGTTCAGACAAGACCTCATCTCTCCCACTATGACTCAAGCCTCTCCTTGGACTTCCTAAAACAGGAAGGCATTCACAAGCACCTGGTCGACTTCCATACTTCAGAAAATCCCGGTGTGGACCATTCCTTCCTGAGCAATCGGACAGCACAGTACATCAGCGACTACGCTTCATGTTACCCTGAGAACTTTGAGAGTAGCAGCGAGATGCCAATTATTCGCGACTACGTCCATCGAAATATCCGCAAGTGCGAGGCAAGCAATCTGAACATCATCGCTGCAATGCCGAGATCAACACTGATTCCACGGGGAGCCTCTGGGCCAGCTTGGGACGACTGTATCATTTTAGACATGCCAATTACCAGGACAAACCAAGATGCTTTGAAAACATTAGCAGCCGTCTTCCATGGTCCACCGAAAGAAGAAGTCACATTCCCACAGACCGAAGCCCTAGGTTCCGATAGCAAGCGTACACAGACCGAAGCCATATATGCGCGTCTCCTGACTGCCCTTTTCTGGAGCAAGAAACCGACCATGTTCGCTGACTTGACAACTCACATGGAAACTATTGCTATGAAGGAAAATGCCCTGGCTGCTCTGACGCTCGTGGGTGCCCTCATCACGGCTTCATGGTCTACCGAACCCCTCCCAGACGTTCCCGTAAACGATCCAACATATGCCCGTCTTAACTCCTTCCCAAAGTCCGGCATCGATCTAATCCTCGATCCCAGCATCAGCGGCGGAGTATTCCCTTCTCTGTTGAAACCAGCTACGACCTTTTCCAACCTCGTCGGCGGTCGTGGTGATGCTGAGAATGCGGCCTACATCGTTGCAACTGCAAAGTTTGAGGTCTTGAAGACGCTAGGAAGGAAGCTCGAACAAAATGGTGATAGACAGGACGTGCTTACCATGGTTAGGAGGAGGGTAGGCGAGGGTGTTTGGGGTAACAACTCCAATGCAGGAAGCAGAATTGGGACACTGGAGTTGTAATGGGTCACTTTTGCACAGGAAATTTCTCATTATCACGTCTCCAAGTCGAGTACGGCTTACAAGGACTGACACCAAGGAACACTGAGTACATTCCGCTGTGAACGATATGATTGTAAAGATATTGAAGAGAAGAAAAAAAGATGATTACCCCAACTGGTGAGCCCCTCTACATCTACGACTTTTCTTGTTATGAATATCTTTCACAGTCAATTCAAGTCAAAGGCCCAACAAAAAACAAGAGAAGGAAAAAAGAAACTGGGGTATCTAGACGGATCTAGACGAATGCTGATGAGAGTGGGACTTGAACCCACGCCACTTTCGTGACCAGGAATATAATGTTAAGATAACCTTAACCTGGCGCCATAACCAACTCGGCCATCTCACCATTTGATTGGTTGTTCGATGAGTATTTATGAATTTTCATAATCTATCACCGTGAAAAACAGAGCAAAACGAAAGGAATCAACAGATTCGTCTGAGAATATCATATGGACACAAGGATTGTATGTTGGCGAAGTGCGGGAAGCTAGAGAATTTTTTGGCGAGTGGGGCCTGGGACTAGTAATGAAAAAATGGTAACGTGAACAACGGCTCAACTGCATCGTGGTGGAGGGAATACGAAATAAATTCTTGTGATGAACCGCTTGGTTTAAAATCATTATGATTGTTTATTTTTAAACATTAAATTATCGATTATGTAGTAAATGCCATTATAGATGCAAGGTGTATGGCACCGAAGTCAAGAGGGCGTGAATCTATGACTTAGGGAACAGACAAACAGACGTGACCTATTACATTAGAAATACGTTCTCGAGTGACAAAATAATGGCCCGAGATTCGTCGCAGGGCACTAGAGTACGCTGCGCATATTAAAAAGCAACCGACGAACCAATACCGTTGTGCTTGGTTAAGTTCAATAAAACGTCGGTATTCACCACGCACAGCGTTGATTGGCATAGTTCCACTCTAACGCGCTCATAATACCGTAATAATGCGCTACAGCGCCCAGAACGACAGCGATGTGGAAAATTTGGTGCGACGCGCCGCAAACGTCGTATCGCTTTGGTTTCCAGGATTCTGGGAAATGAGCCTACAGATGCAAGTTAGTATAAAAAAGCAATCAAGTCAATACCAACGTCAGTCGAAGACTTACTGCATAAAACCCAACTCCGACGAGGATCAAAACGCCCTCGAGGAAGTAGTAGCGTAAGCCAGATTGCTGGTCGAGCTGGGAGTAAGGGAAAAGACTAGCAGCATGGATAATCGGCGCAAAGGCAGATAACCCCATAGCAACAAACGTCGACAGGCGTAAATACTTCCACTTTGGGTCCTGCAAACCCGGACTAAGAACAATGGTCGCAGTCAGAATTCCCAGCGTAATAATCTATTACCCCAAAAAAAGTCAACATCAACTCCTTACGTAGCAAATTCCAATCTCATCAACAAAGCGGGCTAGGAAGAACTCACCATACTCCAATAAATCTTCTGCAGCCGGGGCTCACAATAAAACGCAAAATAAATCCCGGGGATAAACGACCCTATAATCTGCACGACAATACCCACAAAATCGAGTCGTACCCAGAGCTGCGCAAACGCACGTGAGTGGCATATCAGCGTATGATACGCCGCCGACGTGCCAAAGCAAATGACACACGTGCTGAGAAACACGCGGAACATGACTTCATCCTTCCACGTCGCGTGCGGAAACTGTTCCGCAAAAGAGGTGCTGAAGGAGTGGCTGAAGAGGAGACTGAGGGCCGCGGGGAGCAGGTGCGAGTAGATGTTGATTGTTTCGTTGTGGAGATAAGTAAGACTTTGGAGGCAGAGGCGCGTGGATTTTGTGATGGGGCGGTATGCGGTTTGGATGTAAGAGTTGTGAGCGTACCAAGTGGGGAGATCGGTACTTTGATGCAGTTTCGGGATGGTAAAAGGGAAGAATGGTTTCGAGGGTTTTGCGTCCTGGTGGGATGTCATGATTAATAAAAAGTGTCGTTTATTGTTGTCGCGGTTCTGCGGGTATAAGAGAGACTGTTGTTGTTGTTGTTGTCTACAAAAGGGGTAAATTATTAAAGATTATTGTAAAAGTTTGACTGGAGGTTCCGATCAAAGGCACTGTAAAAATGTCGTGCGAATTAGTAAAATGCGCAGGACATTAATCTCGTTATGCCTGGTGTGGAGGCGGGAAAGGAATGAGGTGAGAACTCAAAAGCGTGGGATTCAAGCTTTCCTTGCGGATGACCCCGGCTATATGCGATCGAGTCGAAGCGGGTCAATTTCGGAACTAGGATCGAGAGGCGATCCCCGGGGCAGGGTCAATATAGTTATGAGCAATAGCGCAAGGGCCTCGGAATCTCAAATGTCTATCACTCGATTGCACGTGGAGAGCGACTGCAACAATGTGCATGTAGTATATGGCTTACGCTTGGATTTCGCGGTTTTTGTTTTGAGTCCGCTGCATACCTACTACCACTAGTACTACGCACGTTGCAGTGGTGTGTTCTACTAAGTTTCATCAGAACTACAATTAATCTCGTCTCGATTTTGTAGATAGTGAAAGCCTGCAAACCTTAAATTTGTCTAGTCGTAGATGTGCATCTCAAAGTGTAAGGAAAGTTGCATGATAGCAAGACACCTAGTCAGGGCGGTTTGCAACGCAGCAACATCTGCAGATTCCCGCCTTCCGTTTTCCATCTTCCAATTCACAATAATAACTCTTCCCACACTCAAATAGTCGCATGCCTAAAGAAACGTGCTCGTATCATTGGCGGCTAACTCTTAGTAAGTACCACTTTACTAAGAATTGACATAAAACAAGATGGCCCATAGGCCATGATGTTGCAAGGCATTCGCGTTCGCTTCGCAAGCTTGTGGTAGCATCTGTTTAGGAGCGGCGGTTCTAGCCTAGTCGCAGAGCGCAGCCGGCTAACCCGATGTTGCAAGGCATTCGCGTTCGCTTCGCAAGCTTGTGGTAGTATCTGTTTAGGAGCGGCGGTTCTAGCCTAGTCGCAGAGCGCAGCCGGCTAACCCGATTCTCCCCACCATGGTAGGTTGTGTGTGGTGCGCTAGACGGCTAGGTCGAGCTGCATCGGCAGGCTGTTGTCTAGGTGGGCGCCTTTGAAACTTCGTTCCAGCTCTGCGTGCTTGTCTGTCAGCAGTTCCCCATAGGAGGTTGCCGGCCACTAATGAACCTCTCAGGCCCAGTGCCCCAGCGCAAGATATACAGAGTTAATGCCCAAAGTGCATGACCCGTCTTTCTCTGCACTGCACATGAAGTCCCTACTGGCAAATCCTTCTTGTCCACCAACCAGCCAGCCAACCACCACCCCAACTCCGACATAGCTCCTTCTGTTCAAGCTGCAGCACCGAGACATGCTCGCATTCATGCCTGCACAACCCTCGACATCTTCTTCGGGTACGTCGGCTCTCAGCCAGCCTGCCTGCCTATCTGCAGCCCGCCAACAGGCCACTGAAGCTCCATCGCTGACATGCTGCACAGGAATAAATTACTGGTATGGCAGCGGAAGTCTGCCAGACACCCTCCAAGGTCTTCCCCAAACAGCATCCAACCCACGCTTGATGCGCCGTGCCTCGGACGCTGTTGCACAAGCAGCGGGAATCCAAATGTGAGTGCACATTTCACCAGTCTTTTTTTGTCCAACACAGTCCCGGAGGACCCCTCTCCCTCAGCCGGTGTGTGTGTGCGTGTGTATATGGATATGTGTATGTTGGTACACATCCATCGGTGCGAGTGTGCATATGTGTGTATGGATATACATACGTACGTACGCGGTAGGCACGGTGCAGCTCATCGGTCTCTGCTCCGGTCTGGTCTGGCAACCAAAACCCTCTGTCTCGTCGACTGCCCGTACTCTCCGCCTCGTGGGTCGCCATTGTCGCCGACACATTCGCCTTCAGACCCGACCCAGGATCCAAACCGCCATTGTCTACCAGTACGGAGCAGACAGCTCCGAAGTCCCGTCACGATCCGGAGATGCCAAGGGCGACATGAAAATCGCGAAGCTCTGTTCCAACGATCATCCTCTTTTGTTTCGGCAAGGATCGGCGGCACCATCTTACATCCTCGTGTCGTCTGCTTGTCCTCGGCAACTGGACTGCTCACTGAGACGGAGAGAAAAAATCACACCATTCAAAGGCTTACAATTACCGCAAAGGTAATTTGATAGACCTGTCTGCTGGCTGCGCCGTGACCATGACACGTCCATGCCCACTTGTCTCGGGATTTTCATCGGCATTCGTTTCGGAAGACGAGACCTGGGCACCGTGTGCGCGGGGTCCAACGCACCATCGATAGTGCGCATATCAGCGCAAACCTAGCCGACAACAGGCGCAGGCACAGGCGGGATGCGCTCGCCTACCAAAGGAGCACAGAGGCATCTCATGTCACCACTTTTTGTTCGAGGACCGTGAATTTACTAACAGCTCATTAGCCAGGACTCGTCTGAATGGGACGAAGGCCAAGTTCCACTCCATCTCGACAACAGCCAACAGACCAATCTTGTGATTCGACCCCCGGCAGCGTCCGCCGCTGCGAACCACAAAGCCCCGCTGGCACCCAAGCAAGGCCTTGGGGGCGCCCTGGCAAACGCTCGAGGCCAGCAGCATTCGCCCATTGCCGGCACCTATGCACTGCGGACTCCCCGTGGTAAAATCACGTCCATAGCGTGCGAGAGCTGCAGGAAGCGAAAGTCAAAGGTTCGTCCCAGATTGTACCCCCAATTGACCTGCTAGCGGGCCAGCTAACACGTCTTTTTTTGTTAAAAAAAAGTGTGATGGTGTCCGACCAAAATGCAACACCTGTCAGTCAAAGAACCTCACGTGCGTGTACGATGTCGCAGAAGACGGTAAGACAACGACGCAGCTGCGCGCCCACGTACGGCGACTGGCCAAGGAGCTAGAGGACATGAAGTCAATTATTTCCCTGCTTGCTATGACACCAGATCGTGCGTTGGCAGCAAGCTGGGCAGCAGAGATTGAGAAGAATGGATTCGCCCATCATTCCGCCGACGATGTCAGAAAGGCACTTTCAGGACCCATGGCGGGGGATCCACATGAGCCGCTTCTGGGATCAAACCACGAGTCCTTGGCAGGTCCGACACCAGCTCTTCCAGAAGGCGACTCGTTCGGAACGCCTGGTAGCGAGGCCTTTGCTACCGCTCCCCACCACATGGGTGCCTCGCCGTATGGCGAGTCCTCTCGGGAAGACAGGTAATTGCTTACCCGCGCTACAAGTGAACCAAACGCTGACCCAAACCCCCAAGCCGAGCACAAAGTCATTCGTCATTGGTCTTTTCGCATGACGCAACCCCGGTTGATGGCACGGTAGCGATGAACCCACCGCCGATGACGCTCGAAGACTCAACAAACGCACTGAGCAAGTTCAGTTTCGACTGCGCATTTTACCGGAGGACGAAGCGGGATCTCCTTGCCAACGGGTGGAGTGAGGTGCAAATATTTGGCCGATGTGAAATTGACGTGGATACTCTGTTGCTTGGCTTCATGGACCTGCAAGATACACAGCCAGTTTCGACATGGTGTGCAAGGGCTTGCAACAGAATACTGCCAACAGCGTCTCTTCCAGTCCGGCTTGCGGCCACTTGGCTCCTTACAAAGTTGATGCGGGTAAGTGCTGAAATGGCCTTTTTCGCAAGGGACCGTGTCTGATCCAATCTCCAGTATCTCATCTGGCCGAGTGCCGAGAATATGAACGGGAACCCGGACTGGATGATGCCGACAATGGGAAAGCAGGAAAATTCGCCGTACGACATGCTGATCGACCTTGTTCCATGGTATGTTGTACCCCAGCTCTTTCTCCCATCCACGATATTTGGCCTGCTCTTTCTCCCACCATAAAATCGACTTTGCTTTTTTCCATCCTTGGTATCTGTCCATGCTAACGTTTTCGTCCAGGCCTCAGGTACGACAGTTGCTATACCAACACCCCCAGGAATTCTCAGTTAGCCACTTCATTAGCCAAATTGGCATCAAATGGCCACATGCCGACGACGCATGCCACTACTGGGACATTGAGGCTGGATACTCACGAATGACTCCCCTTTTCGAAAGCACCATTACCGAGTTGGCCAACTGGACCATTGACCCCAAGATTCTCAAAATCATGCCGCAGCTCGAAGGCAACATTCCCACTCGGCCGTACTCATAAAGCTGCGTAGCGTTTTCCCAAGACTCGGTCGTAGTGGCGTGTTTTATTTTAGCGGAACGTTTTTTTGCTCAAACGAGTGCATCATTTGCATAACTGGATTTCGCATGTCTGGAGGAATTTCTGGTTTGTCTTTTCCCATGCTCCTCCTCCTCCCACTTTGCCCTGGTTCCGGAGGGTGGGTGCGTGTATAATATCTGAGTAGTAGTAGTAGTGAAAGCGGTTAGAAAGCTTTCAGGTGAACTCGGGCTGGTGTTTGTTTCCCGCCAACAGCAAAGTCGCATTGGGTTGTTTTGAGGAACCATTATGTCGCATAGTAACCAAGGTGTTAGGGAGAAAGCCGGATGCTTTTCTTGTTGTTGTAACCCTTCTTTTAACTTGCTTGTGCCATTGTCTTATGGAGTTTTTTGGGGGGGGAGGGCGGTTAGACGGAGAGAGTGTGAGAAAGGTTTTTGGTGGGAGTGGAGGACCAAAAAAAATCCCTTTTGAAACCTAAAAAATGAAAAAATCTCGCAAATTAAAGGGATCCCCCCCCTTCTCTTGGATGCTTTGTAGTAATGAGAGCAAAACCGTTGGCGTTGCTTGGTTTTGTAATGCCGAATGGGTTTGCTGTGATCGGTGAGCGCGCGCGCATTTTTCGGATCGGGAATACCATTTAAAAAACGCCATGGTCATGCACCCATCGTGCAATCCCCCCTGTTTAGTACGACCATTTTCGATGGCCCCCCATTTGCAAACACAAAAAATCCATGTAGAAAATGGACCTTTGCTAGACAAAGAGGGAAACAAAATGGTTCAAAAAATCCGAACCAGCCCGATTTCCTTCACCCCGTTCCTATTATGTACTTACAAACCGCTCCTCGGGAGCGGGAAAGAAGCACAACCGGGACGAGGGGACGTGTGCAAACCGGCCAACCACCCACGGCGGGTGCGGGCAAGCGCCGCACCACAGCAGCGCTGTCAATTCCGCGGATATCTTACTTGACCTACTTTCCACATTACTCATCTTTGGTTTTCTAGCGTTGCGCGTGCGCGCGCAATTTGCACAACTTTTTTCTTTACTCCACTCTCTTTCTTTAAAACTTGGTGGCGTCCTTTTTTCTCCAAGTCCAACTTTCATGGCAAGTGCCGTGGTATCCACTCTTTTACTTGGCGCGCACGCGCGCTGCGTTGTGTGAGTGGGGATGGGAGTGGGGAGGGTTGGTATGTTGCCAAGGTGGGTGTGTCGGATGGAGTGTCCCGGCATGTGTGCTGTGTGTGCTGCGTGCTGCGTGTGTACGGTGCGGTGCGGCGATCGGGGGTGTGTGACGCAAGAGGTGCGTTTGAGTGGATGTGGATGTGGGTTGTTTTGATGGGTATCGTCATTGCGGGTTTGTATGTGTTTTGTTGTTATTGTTGTTGATGTTTTGGTCCTGTTGTTTTTGCTGGGCAGGAGGGATATGATGAGCATTATATGTAATAATGGTCCTTTGCTTTTTCTAGGCGGTTGGCTTACACTACTCAGCACGCGGCGCTACGAATAGAACATACATGGATAAGTAGGTTTGTAATCGCTTTTTTGGCTCTGCCTTTTTGCTCTTGCTTTCCTCTGCTCCATTTTTTTCTGGGGCGTGGCGGGACGGAGGATACGTTGTGGCTTGAGCAGCTTTTTAAGTGGGTACCCCTTGCGCGTGGACATATCTGTGGCTTGCGGTGCTGGCTTGGCTGTTGTTCTAGACGTATGTGAAGGACTGAGGGACACAGCAGGAGTATGTGTGTGATGGGCTTTGTATCAGGCGAGGTTCCTGTTGCTCTTGTAGCTTTTCATCCAGGGTCTAGGCTAGCTTCATCGACTGGCCAAGTCTGGATTCATCTTTTTCCTATTTTCCCACTTTTCCGCCTTTTGGGGTGATCCTTTCGCAATTCCTGATTCGGCAATTTTGGTATCTCGACTCTATTTGCCGTAAGGGAGATGAGTGGGGACAGCCACGGCGACGTCCCCACTACCTATGTTGTGCTGTACGTGATGCATTCGGCCCACTTCTCTTGCTATTGTAATTCCCTATCAGGCAACTATTTCGTTTATGCAGCCATCCCATGTTATGGGGTCGCTCATCGTCGGATGCTTGCAGTGACGTGCAGACTGGGTCGTGTTCGGGAATAAGACCTGCCTTTGTATCCCTGCCCTGGTTCTTGGTTATGAACAGTTGACACTGGTCCGCGGAGAGGTATGAGGTATTTGAGGCTGAGATTGAACGGCGCGCGAGTCTCGGACTAAATAAAGCGCCCTCAGTTATGCCGTAGCACTTGTTTAGAGGTGCGATATTTACCATACCATTGCCCTATCCGGATCTAGGGTAGCTTCGGGGGTATTTTTTGGCCCGCATAGTTTCCGACGCGGCATTGCCAGTGGAGTGTTTTTACCTAGTCCTCCGAGCTGAAGTCTTGGTATGCGGTCGGTCGCACAAAGGTGGAGAGATAATATATTTTGGCGGGAAGGTAAGGCGAAGGGTTTCTTAGTCGGACACAGGCAGAATAGCTATATTTTTCCAGCTTGGAGGAGGAAGGAACGACATTCTCGCTGCGCTGTGATTGGGAAGGTGGCACGAACCAGCTTCATAAATGAACGCTTTTCTTGGGTCAAGCTGGCAGCATGTCCGCGTTACATGCGTCTGCTTTGAACAGACCTACCTTGACTGCTTCCGTTCCAGCCACTTAATACAACTCCTAGGGAAAAGGACCACATGAGCAAACCACCAATTATCAAGCGACGTTTCGAATACCGAGTCAGCCAAAGGGTCGAGGTCAAACTCCGACTTGCTCTCTTATCTACATGTCACTCTGCATGAAAGGCGTGTGTCGTCCTTGCGATGCAACTCGTCACCGCATCTGGATCGAATAAGATATGTCGGATGTAATGGCCGATTGGTTTAGTCAGACCTCAGGCTGCCTAGGCAGGCTGGATCATGCTTATGCTTATGCGCGAGGCTGAAATAGCTAGAAATCCTCCTGTGACTCGCATACATGTCCCACAGCCATGGATTGTGCGTCGTGCTTTAGCTCTGCTCCACTGTGGGGAGCCTGAGACGAGCTGGAATGTCGTGCAGCGGAGTGCGGATCCCCGTCCGACATGGGGGTTGTGCGTGTGCGTGTTTCGTCACGTACATACGTAGACCAAGCCCCTCGCAGATCCATCATCACCATTGGTCATTCCACCACTGGATTTAGCCTCACTTGTACATGGACGAACTGTCACGATCGTCTGACATGTTGTTGGCTTCGTATTCATGGATACGTGGCTTGATATTGCATCCTAATGGCGTTTTGTTTATCTAAGGGTCCACCCTAGGGACCACCACTGCCCGGGCATCAGCATACTGTTCTTTTCCTCACCGCCCACACACCTTCCACCTACAGGACCATGACAATCAAGACAGACTATGCATGATGCTCGCTTGTCGCTAACACCATTCAGCTCAAATGCAGGCTACACAAAACCTATGCTCTAGAATACCACGGTTACATATGCTAGGTTAGTCAAGTTGGGTTGAGGTAGGGCCTACTATTGAGACCGACACAGAGAGTGTCTTTTGGGCAAAAGAGAAACGAAAGATTGTATCGTGAACAGAACGTTTTTCAGGTATCAAAGTATTGTATTTGTTTAGCTATAACGAAGTCAAGGGTATCATAAGCACAAAGGAAATATTCAGCAACGAACGCAGCCTTGCTGCCGTAAGTATAGACTGCACAATCGCAAAGTCTGCATGTGCGCCTCAGGCCAAGAGAAGTGTCTAAAGAAGATCATCAACCATTACAACTTTTCCATCCACACTCGTACCGTTGGTGTGTCCACATAGGTCCCAAGTGCGCTCAATCCCATTTCCGTCTTGGTCGCCCCTGCCGCCTATCAAGTCTTCCATCTCCGTCACCCATGCCGTGCGCCCGGAGGCGCATCGATCGGGCTGCAGTTCATAGTTGAGTTTACTCCTCAAGTCGCCGATGTATGATCCAAACACCGTCTCCACGATGATCTCATCCTCTGGATCAATCACGCGGACCATCATGCCAGCTTCCTTCCTTGCAGCCAAGATGCGCGATTGCGCTGCGATGCGTGATCGCATGGGCGTAAGAATGGTACCGATTGCGGCATTTGTGGCGGGAAGCCCATATCTTGGTAAGCTCACCACAGAGTCGACGCGTGTCTCTGACCCCACAGCACAGCTGAACATTCCGTCTTCCCGAACCGAGGTAGAAACGGATTCATCCAATGGAAGACTGGTTGAACTAGTGGCACGAGGTGCGAGAGCAAGTTGGGAAATATCAGCCAGCAGAAGTGCTGTGGCGAGCGGCTTACATAGTGACTGGATGGTGCCTTGGGGATCGTGAGGAATGCGGACGTGGCAGAGGGATGGGAACCCATTGTTCATGATACTAGCTGCAAGTATAGAGGTGGCAGTGCAGCAGTTTGGCTCGGGATTTATTGATGGAGATGTTGGTGAGTCGTGTGATTCGAAAGTGAAGGCAGAAAGAGAACTAGCCTCAGATCGAAACTCCCAGTGAAGGTAGCGAAGCGATGGTGAATGAAAAACGGGTGTTGAATCGTGTTCTCGTAGTACGGGCGCCTTGTTTTGGACCAAAGAGAATTCTTCTAGGCCAGCTAGAGAAGGCGACAGGATATCAGCTAGTGTATGAACGCTGATTTCCATGCCAACCAGTGTCAATTTCTGGATCGAGGTCGCTTGCGGCGATGTTACGAAGCGCTGAATACCCTTCTCTGTAATGCCAGGAAGCTCCTCGAGACGAAGACTTCGGAGGTTTGTTGGTAAAGCGTTCAATACCATGTTTGTGAATGAAGTTGCGGGTAGCCCGCATATCGATAGATGACGTAGCTGTGGAAAGCTTCGAAGTGTGCCGACGATGGCTCGGAAGTTGAGGGGCGATGACGAGTTGTTTGGTCCCTGATGCAAGACCAGAGTAGAGAGCTCGGGGTGATTGGAATTCAAGTCAAGAAAATGTTCGGTGGGGTCGCATTCGACAATGTAGTGACCCCTCATCTCGTCTTCGTCTTCCTCGTTAAGTTCGTTCTCAGCATTACCCAGTATCCACGTCCGCTCCTTGAGGTTCGATCGGGTCGATAGCGCATACGATAGCCGGTCGAAAGCATTTGTGAATGGAACGTGGAAGCCAACAAGGCGTTCCAGACGTGGGCATGCCATGACCAGCGACGCCACCAAATTCAGAATCTCCTCTTTCTCGATGGTAGCGTTCTGGTACAAGTTCTGGAAGGCCGGAAGATGCAACTCCTTTACCTGCTCAGCAAGGGTGGAGCTCTCGCGAAGAGTCCTTCGAAGTAGCTTTAGTCGACTGGTCCCCTTTATCTTCAGCCTCGGATGCGCTCCATGCTCTTCATTAGCCAGCACCAGTGCCTTCCGGTACATTGCTGCACTTGCAGCTTTCCCCCACGCCCGACTAGTAAGGGAGAGGCTATGGAGATCTTTTAGATAGCATGTTGCGCATGCTCCCTCTTGGTCCATGTGGATTGGACCTAATTGCGCAACGATACAGTCATAGACTTCTCTAGGCAGGCTCTTGTGGAAATACCCTGGCATTTGATATCCAACGTCCGAGTCAACTCTGGAGTGTTGGAATTGCCGTGATGTATGGCTAGAGAAAATAGAGCGACGGTCACCATATGAGGTTTCGTCCGAAAAGTGTGGTCCAGTGGCTTTGATGACTGAGTGCCTAGGTGTCCGCACAACTACCTGTGGAATTGCTACGGAGCGTAGAGTGCTCGAAGCCCGTCTCTTGAAGCCATTGATTATTCGTGGACGGGATGGTTCGCATCTACATGGAGGTTAGTGGACATGTTTGGGGTTAAAAAAAGTGTAGCGGCTACGAGCACAATGGTCGAGTACGGACGAGACTGTTGGCATCCCCTTGAAAGCGTCTGCTCATGTTCTACATGAAACCATCGTCTGCACTGAAGCGTTCAAACTCGGCGCTATCTACTCCGACTTACAAATCAACAGAGTCTTTCTCTGGTCTTTCTTTTCGGGATTTCGACAAGCGGAACATGATAATGTTATCTTGGGCTGGTACTGAGATCACAAAGCGAGAGTGGCGAAAATGTCATCACAAATCCCGAGTACAAGCGCCAGTTTTGTACATTGGGGGGAAGATAAGGATAGACGAAACAAAGGCGCAAGACTTTCTCGGCGAAATAAGTATCTTTGGTTGCATGAAACATGTCAGCACGGGGCCTACCTTGCCAATACTCATATATCTGCGCACAACATATTCAAAAACGGGTCAGCACGGCCGTTGCCTCACAGGCATGATGCCATCACCGAGTCACGAGCTGTTCTGTACCAAGGGACGCCCCAAGACGACGAGCTTACACCGGGCAAGATGGGCGATGCAATCAACAGAATGCGTGGGCGCCACAGACGAGTCATGGCTTTGACAGCCTCAGCTGGGCCGTCTCCTAGACCAGGGGAACTTGCCACGAGTTGGGATGGCTAACGGTGTTAGCTTCAGTAAGTGCGCTGATATGGTTGAGCGAAACGTTGGCTGTGCATGACTGGCAACAAGCGTGACTGAGGACCGTGTGCCGTGTTTCTGTCGCCGTGTTTTTGTCGCAGTGTTAAGTTTGTGGACCGGACGGTCAGATACCGTTCTGAGAAGGCAGCATCTGACCGATAGGCATCCTCCGTGTCTTAGTTGATGGTGATATGGTGGATCTCGCGAACATATTTGCGATGGCAGCACGTGAGGCTGAGGAGCTGTAAAAGGGTCATCCACCTGCACCCCTGGACGGCGATCAAGTCCCTGGTCTTCGGTTCTTCTCGCCAATCGAAGCGCGGGCTTTAGAAGACACTAGAAAAGACGCCAAAGAAGGCGCCAAGCATTCGATGTTGTGGAGAGAGCTAAAGATCCGCGATCTGGTGGCCCTTGTCCTACTAGCAAACCGCGCAATTGCAACGAGGCCTTTGGATTGGAAGATTAATATCATTTAAGGTGTGGCTTAATCACCATATCTGCAGGCAACACGTGGTAAATGCCTGTGCAACACGAGAGCTGATACCCACTCTCTCTGCACCGTGCCTTGCATACTTATTGCTCACGGATGGTCATTCGCCATTCCCAGAAAAACTATGCCAGCTTGTGCCGCACTCAACACCAACATGGGGCCAATACAAATTGGTCGTCAGCCAGAGACGTGCTATATGCTGCATGTGCTTGTTCTTTGACAGCGGCCCAGTTCCCGCCCGGTCGTTTCACTCCATCCACGTTCACAGAGTCTGTAGATTAGATAGTTTGTAAGCTAATTTTTTCAGCACCGTAAATGAAAACAAAGGTACCGGTTGCCTGGAACATCGAGATATATGGTTGGGATATCAGGTCGCATACGAAGCCGCGTCGTAACCAAGGTTCCTCAGAATAAAGGGATAGACCTACGCTACACGGCAAGCATCGAACACAGCACTAACATGCCGTGAATTTTAGCGTATTAGCCTTCGACGCCGAAACCCTTCAGAACCAAACTTTGAGCTTTTGGTCCCCGAATGTTCCGAAATTGCGTTGAGCGCCAAAACGGGCGCGAGAGCTTGCGCACCTTATCGTGGCACTTTGGAAGGAGGGGTACCTAAACAGTCCCTCGCCGATATAAACCCCTTTTGGTAACTCAGCAACACGAAATTTGTTCAAAAGCTGGGATTCTATGTGTTGGCAAAGCACAGACAGACTCGGCATGGCAGTCAGTTCGGTATCAGTATGGTCACGTGATGGAATCACAGTAAGATCAGCTTCTAATAGCAAAGCTCCTGGATCGACTACACCCGGAAAATTTCGTGCGGAGCTACTTTAGATATACTCTCTTTCTGTATGCTCGAGCCGTACCGTCGAATTCAGCCGAGACTTGGAAGACAGCGGATAGGGTATTCAAGGGTTCTGTACATACATATGAGCGGTACGTTACGCCAATTGCTCAAGTCATATGCTATTGAGCATGGATTCAATTGCCAGCCAAACAATAACCAGACCCCAGAGGAGCACTGTAAAGTGCCTGGGACGGCTCAGCTAGTGCTGCCGCTGGGCACCAATGACGATGACGCTGAAAGTATTCCGTCCGATACTAGTTAGTGTACGACAGAACCAAAGTCGGCCCCAGCACAACCGCATCACCAAAAGAACACCGCTACTTGCATACTAAAACATCAACTAAGCGCCATTGCAGCATAGCTTGTAGTCTTCGTTACTTTTGTATACGACTAGAACGTGAAAGAAGAGCACGTGCAGGCCGGCAATGCGTGGAGCCGGAGGGAGTTGGCCATGCAAGTCCGGGGATTGAGCGGAGCCGTGTGCGTGTACTACTAACGAGAACTGAGGATGCAGCAACCTGCGAGGCGATCAATTAGATCCCTATTTCTTTTCTAAACTATAACGGGCTGCTACACGGTTTGTCTCATCTTCGCCCTGCAGACATCGAAGATGCGGAGCACAAGCACGTCGCAGATCCGTCGATCCTAATCACCAACCGCCCTTTTGCACGAGGCATAGCACAAGATGCAGTGCAAGCTCAAATTTACTCGTTGATCAGCAAACTTGCAAGGGGAAATCACGAAGATCATGTTGCAACGTATGCATGCAATTTTGTGATCAATGTAACGACCCAATTCGGAATGTGGGTCCAGCCTTACCTCTGCTGCCATCAAACAGCCAGACGCCACACATCTTTTAGCACGCTACGCCCCCGCTTTCAATATTCGCACGAAATCATAGATGTGCCCTTTTCAACTATCGAAGACAGTGTGATGCACTCTTCATTGGTGGATTATACAATTTCAATCCCACGGTTCTACAGCAGCAACTCGAGCATAACACATTAAGGGACTTTGGCTAGTATGGCCATCTTCTCGCCGGATCCCCAGGTGTTTGAGCCAGACTAAAGGAAAGAAAAAAGGAAAGAGATTTGTGAGAGAGTGATGCATATGTAGTGCTGTCCACCCAGAGCAAGTCCATCAAGTCAATCGCGTGGACGATAACGATCTTTGAAATTCATAATCTTTACCTGTGATGGCTTTTCCAAGCACATCGTCCCTGGTACTCCTGGCCATTGGTCTAGTAGTAGCAAAAGTACATAAATCTATATCAGCACACCACTCTCATCTATAAAGCAACAACTGACACCTTTCAGTTTCTCTACGTGGGCCTTACATGTCCAACAAGACACCTACCGGGCCCCTGGTACACACGCTTCACACACTACCGCCTCAAACATGCCGTCGTCACCGGCCAACGCATCTTCTACATCGACTCACTGCACGAGAAGTATGGCCCAATTGTCCGTCTCTCACCCACGGAAGTGGGTGTTGCCGACCTCGATGCCTTCAAGGAGATCCACAAGATCGGCACAAGATACATGAAGAGCGAATGGTATCTTCGCCTCGCCAACTTCCCCAAAGCCGGTGTCTTCACCATGCTTGACCCGCGCGAGCATGGTCCGCGGAGGAAGCTGTTGTCTAGGTCATTCAGCCGATCTTATCTCGTACAGTACTGGGAACCCGTCGTAAAAGAAAAGGCGCTCCTCGCCGTGCAAAAGATCAAAGCAGACGCCATGAAGAGCACAGCAGATGTGTACAACTGGTGGATGCTACTCGCCTCGGACGTCAGTGCCCATCTCGCCTTTGGCGACTCCTTTGGCATGCTCGAAGACGGACGCGTAAGATATACACTCTCTTTCCCCCACCCTCAGTTCAAAACAACTTTATCTCTGCAATACTAACGGCAACACACCACCAGACCAATCAATTCATGCGCGTCCTCAAAAAACTCACCATGGGCGCCGGCATAATGGTCGAAATGCCTCTGCTCCGCCTCCTCCGCTTCATCCCCGTCACCGCCATACAAGAAATGTTCAACGCCAACGAATTCATCCTACAAGGCGCGGGCAAAGCCGTCGAAACCGCGTGTTCCCGCACAGGTGAAAACAACATCTTCGCCAAGGTAATCGAAGACTGCGAAAAGGAAGGCGAAGGCCACATCGACGACATGGATGTCCGCATCGAGGCTATGAACGTCATCATCGCCGGCACAGACACGACCGGCGTCACGCTGACATACCTGACGTGGGCGGTGCTGCAGCGACCCGAGTTGCAGGCTGCGCTTGAAGCAGAAGTTGCGGGTTTACAAGAGGATTTTACAGAGAACGATCTTATGAATCTGCCGTTGCTTAATGCGGTGATTGAAGAGACGTTGAGGTTGTATGGTGCGGCGCCGAGTAGCCTTCCGAGAGTTGTTCCGCAGGGAGGGACGAAGTTTGCGGGCCATTTTATTCCACAGGGGGTGACGGTGGATACGCAGGCGTATACGTTTCATCGTCATCCGCAGATTTGGAGTCAGCCTTTGATGTAAGTTTGTTTAACGCGACTGACCCGTTATTTATTACAACTGTTTTATGGCGAGGGTTTATTAACGGTACATGCTAGATTCAACCCCTACCGCTGGATCCCCGATAAGGAAACTGGGGTGGCCGAAGCACTCTCTCCCGCTGCCAAACTGGCATTTCACCCGTTTGGAGCGGGCGCCCGGTCGTGCATTGGGATTCATCTGGCGCGCATGGAGTTGCGGTATGCGTGTGCGTTTTTCTTTCGCGAGTGTCAGGGGATAAAGTTGGGGAGGAGGACGACGCCTGAGAGTATGGAGTTTGAGGTATGTTTCTTCTTTTCCTTTTTTACATGATGTGTTTTTTTTTTGGTTTGAACGCGAATGAGAGATGTGGGCTAACGAAAGCGATTAATTTTAGAACTTCTTTCTCATTGCGCCAAAGGCGCATCGGTGTGAGATTACGTTTAGTGAAGCGCAGTAGGAGGTGTTCGCGGGGTTGAGTTGGTGGATAGAGGGAAGAGACTTTAGTTTGAGGTGTGGCTCATGGGTATGTTGATCGTGCTTGTGTGGCAGACGATACGATACGAATAAGATGAATTTTATGCAGGGAAATATCGGGTATAGCAATTGAAGAATCAAGTTTGAATATGTAATGACTTTTGAAGAAAACAGTTGAGGATTCCTTATAGCAACACGTCCGGATTACGAAAACGGCCTAAACGTCAACAGCATGTCCAGCCCTTATGTCAAACAAGTCAAGTTATAAAAATCTCATTCAATTAATTACTTTCATGGCTAAAGATGCGAAACCATTACCATAACATTCATATCCCATAACAACCCTCCACAAACAAAACATCTTCATGCTAACAAGCGCTTAAACCCTCTTGGTATCAATACACTCATTTCTCCTAAAGCACGCAACGAATTACATCCCACTCAGACTATTCCATCGCTTACAAGAAGAAAGCAGCAGCGGCAAAGAGGGCAGCAAATCCACCAGACACAGCAACCGCAGGCGCAGCATTAGCAGTAGCCTGAGGGAGCCCCGAGCCAGTAGGCGTGCCAGTACCGGTAGGACGAGTACCATTTCCAGCACCAGCACCACCGCCAATAGGCGCAGAGGGAGTAGGCTGGCCAGAAGTAAATGGAGCGTTGGAGACGGGGGTGGCACCCGAGTATGCGGGCACACCGTCCTCGCTGTCAGAAACAGTGGTGTTGTTGGGGTTCAGGACCTGGTCGATGACGTGGACGACACCGTTGGCAACGAGGACGTCGGCAATAACGACCTCGGCGTTGTTGACGTAAATGCCATCGTCGTTGACGGTGATGGTTACATTAGCGCCGTTGACGGTGGCGATGGAGGTGCCGTTTGCAAGGCGGGTTGAGTAGCCGACGGTGCCGGCAATCACGTGGTAAGTGAGGATCTTGGTGAGGTCGTCGGCGGAGAGGCCGGGAAGGGCAGAACCAATGTTCTGGAAGGCCTGGTTGGTGGGTGCGAAGATGGTTACGTCGGGAGTGGTGTCGACGGTTTGGACCAGGTTGGCGGAGACGAGGGCGCCGCGGACGGAGGTTAGGCCTGCAGCTGTGGCGATGTCGGAGACGGAGCCAGGAATGGTGAGGAGGGTGTCGATGATGTGGATTACACCGCCGGTGAAGTTAACATTCTGGGCTTGTTAGCAAGGGGAAGGATGGAGGTGGATTTGGGGACATACGGCTGTGGTGACGGTCGAGTTGCTTAGGCTTCCAGTGTAGAAGACAACCTTGTCGTCTTCAGTCGTAGCGTGGACGACCTGGCCGCCAGTGACGTTGGTGTACGAGCTGTTAGTCAGAAGCGTAGGAACGAAAGCGCCCTCGTCTGGGATAGCAGAAGATGGGTACGATCCATTGAGGACGTGGTACTGGAGGAGGGCAGTAATGGCGCCCTGGTTGGAAGTCAGAGAAGACAATAGCTGAGGGCTGACTTTCTCAAAAGCCGAGTTTCCGGGCGCGAGGATGGTGATGTTGCTGGCACTGCTGAGTGACTGAAGAACATCTTGAGGGACGAGACCCGCGAGAGTCGACAGTTCGGACGACGATTTCAAAGCGTCAGCGAGACTGGGAGTGTTCTGCGCGACGGCAGCAGCCGCGAGGGCGGCAGCAATAGAGAGCTGCTTGAGCATAGCTAATTGAATGCTGAGATGTAGTGAAGAAAGAAGGACAATAGTAAGAAGAGCAAAGACAGTGGTAGAACTGCTGTCAGGTTAACTTTTTTTGAGTGCCTTACAATTGAGAATCGGGGGGAAACAATGCAATAAGTACCATCACCGCCAGCGACATAGCCACAAGCAAGCCCATCCCGCCTCTTCTCTTGCTAGTCATGCCGTTACCTGTTCCAAGCCCATCAGGAACCGACGGTACCGGCGAGTTCTCTCCAAGACCCCTGCTCGAACCAATTAGGCCGAACAAATGCAGTACGGTGATGCTCGCTACAGGACGAGGCTTATGTCGTGCGGTATGGCCCGGTAAGCACCAGTGATATCATAGATCTGTTGGCCAAGTCACGACACACGCGAATTAATGACGCCTTGAAACTATAGGCCATTCATTTGTTGTAGATCCAAGCACTCTAGTCGTGTCCGCGTGTTGTCGCGAGTGGAAAACCTGAATAGTAGTCATTGAGGCTGTGAATACGACACCTCACGATCGGAGGCTTAGTCCCTCAACCGGCCATCTTCTTTTTTTTTCACTTCTCTTTCCCATCTGTCTGCTGCTTTGCACGTTTCACGGCCGTCAGCAATCGTCTCCCAACGAAAGGGCAAATGTCAAGTCCCCTTGCTGATGGAGTGGCTGGTCTGGTTTCACTCTAGCCCAACTTCAACCTTTTGTCCGGAGAAAAAAGCCCAGGGTCAAAGAGATAAAGATTCTGGAATGGTAGTACGTACTAGCCCCAACTGCAGGGGAGGGGTAAGAAACGTGTTGTCAGTTCTCGATCGGCAATGTGTGGGGTAGACAAGGGCTAACTAGCTTGGCCGACGACACCATCACCTAATCAAGTGTGCAGGGGGAGAAACCAACCGTATTTTATGATCAACCTCGACTCTTGACCATACGATGCGTGCATCGAACATGCCAGCAGTAGATCGAAGAATACCTTGGGGAGAAGACGAAGGATTGCGCGTCCCCGTAGCGCTGGCCTTGCATACTTTCCAAACCACACCACTTTTTGTCTTGTATTCTAAAGGCTGAAAGGCTTAACCTGATGGCTGGGTTTAACCCCAAGCTACATGGAGTGTATGAGTGTAACTTATTCATCTACCCCAATCACACAGAGTTTGAAAGCGCACACTCTCCCGTCCCGCTGCCAGCCGACGGCCGTTGTTGCCAGGACACTGTGCTGACTGTTGCTCTTTCTCCCATGTTCCATCCAAACTAAGTAGTATATCCAGATCGCCATGCACAAGCACAATTGCACATCTCTCCATCTCTCCACCCATTCAATCCGACATAAATCCCAAGCAATCCTTAGCCATCCTCACTGCCTCACCCAAGCCATTTACCCCACCGGCGACTTTTCGCCGCGATCCTCTTCGGACGCCTTACTATCTCCACACCTACATTGGCACCGCATGTAGCTGTATGTACAACCAACACATCCTACACGCGCACCCTCTCCACCCCCAGGAAAATCCGCCAAAAAATCCCCTGCTGGGAAAAGTATTACACAGAAAAGCACAGCCCCTTGAGTCCCCCGCGCTATCCTAGTAGGTAGTAAGTCATTTGTAAGCGGGCGGCAAACAAACCCAACACCCTGGTGTCAACCACCTCGCCTAACCGCGCCACCCTTGTTGCATTTGTCCCGAGCATCGAGCAACTTTCTTTCATTTCCACACTTTGAACTTGAGATCCTTGCCCTTTCCTTTGATGCGCGTGTTTTGCCGCTGGGTACCTGATCTTTCCCGTTTCTCTCTTTCTTTTAATAATCCTAGATCTAGAACTCGGGAGGAGGGTGTGCGGCTGGTTTTGCAAGCGACATTTAATTGCGTTGTGTTAGTAATGGGTTTCTGGGTACCGTTGGCGGCGGGGAAAATGTAAGCTGACAACACGATTGAAAAAGCTTGTTATGCGATGAAACTTGTTACTTCTTGCATCATTCGGGCTAGGCATCGTGGACTGTGCTGTGTTGTATATACCCTGCGGACTTGGGGATAGCGGTGGATAGTGGATGGACAGCTAGGGTGCGTTGTTTTGTGCAAGGTAAGGTAAGGGCATGGTGAAGTCTGTACTATATTCACGCAATGGAACGCCATGGAAAGGAGAAATATTGTGATCTGTACTTCTTACTGAAGGCGTGTGAATTGTATCCCGCCGTTCGGAGTATCTTCGCCCGCTTCAACATCGCTAACTCGAGATGAATATGCCGCTCGACACTCGCCGTGTCTCGCCTCGGCGGACAAATACCCTAATTGATGTGGTGTGCTGCTGACATCCATAGCTTTCCACGATGCTTCAAGCGAGACGGATAGTCATATCACGTCCCGTGTGCGCTGAAACCCAAGGCAGCAGGTACTTGTCGCGTCCGGATATCGCCGGTAGGCAAAAGTTCATACTTTTCCCCAACAAGGTTGTCGTGATATTCCGCCATCCGTCCCTTGTCTTTCTTCTTCTCCAAAACAATCACAGTTGCTCTGCGCAACCGTAACAATACTTCCAGTCATAATCATAACTCGTCATCGTCGCTGCAATTTCTCTAGGATCAACCATGTGGACATTCACACCTTGCCCCTCAACATCTTCCCCAACGACGCTCCTAGGATCCTGCTTTCCTTGCTTCTACTCTTGGGCGTCGGACTCGCATGTCTAGACGAGGTCTTGGACTCGGCAGGCGAGGCCTCGCGGCGCTTTCTCCTCACAGCAGCGTCTTTGGACTCAGCGCTGCTGGACGAGTTGAGAGTGTCGCTGCGTTTCCTGAGACGACGGGTTGGGCTTGATGTTTGCGCTTGAGGATGTGATTGCGAGGTAGACCTTGACGCTGATGATGTCTTTGGCGGGGCGGCTGTGGAGGATGCTCGTCTCCGTCTTCTCTCTTCGTCGATCTGCACAAGCTCGGGTTCTGGTTTGCGAGTGACAGCAGGACTCGGTGTTCGTGCTCGCCTTTCCTTTTCTGCAATCATGCTTTGCCGTTCCATTTCTTCGAGTGCGTCAAGAGACACCTTTTTCATCTCAGGAGCTGGGCGCGGCCGCCGGGGTTCACTTTCTGATCGCGATGCCGCATAGGAGTCGAGCACCTTCTCGACTTGCTTCCTGTGTGCATCGGTGCTTGCCAGGCGTGTGACCTCGAGCACCAACAGGAAAGTGAAGATGTACCCGACGAAGAATCCGAGCCGGCTCCAGAACTCGTAAGTGACGAGAAAAGAAAACAGTTTGACTGTGGAGATGACTCCGCTGATCATGTTTGCTAGAATGATTTGGAGTTTGGTAAGAAAGAAAGAGCTGTGGATTTGCGAAGCGGAGCGTAGTACTGCGGAGAGGAGTGTGGTATCGTAAAGAGCAGCGTGATACCCCAAATCCGTCGTGTGATCTTTAGCAAACCCAGTATCGATACATGCGACCAGCGCTCAGAAACATATACAATCCTATTCCGATACGTTATCGCTGGACGTCAGTCAAACACCAAGAAAGTAAGAAAGTAATAGAAAGAAGGCGCGCAACCCCCCTCTTCAACAATTACGACCACCCCTCAGCGCAGCTCATCACCTTCCAATCCCACCGTTTCACCTCCGTGTCGCCAAGGGGGCCTCCTTACACAGGGGTCCTCCTGGAATGTTTGAGCATGAAACGGCTGACAGGAAACCGAGGAAGCGGGGTGGAGGGTACGTAAGGCAAAAGCGCGCGCTGATACGGTAAGAGGCTAGGTTCCAGATACCAATTTACATATTGTGGCGCTTGGAGGGTTATCTTTCGTTGTTGCAGGCGCCTTGTCGTGTGATGGGGGGAAGGTGAGAGCGGGTGGGGCAAGGGAGGGGCAAGGGGGATTGTAGCGAATAGATTTGCGAGGATACGATGGACGCCAGAGATAGTACTAGGAAGAGCAAGGGAGTAGTTCGCCAGTAAGCGCTGGTGTTTGGAAGTACGAGGGCATTGTTCGCATAGATTTTAGCTGGAGGGCAATATATTTTGCAGCATAGAAGAAGAAGAAGAAGAAGAGGAGGAGGAGGAGGAGGAGGAGGTGTAGGGATTGGTGCGTCATTTCTTGCTTTTTTTCACCATCTCATCACGGGTGGGTGTAAGACGGTAATCTGTCTCTTGGAGCTAGCAGCGCCTCTTCATTTCCGCGTATCTTTTGGTGGTTCCGAAGGTGCCGGCGCATGTGAAAGAGAGAAGGGAGGAACTTCCCTGCAAGAAGATGAAGATGGCTACCAGTAGCGGAAGTGGTGAGGGGGGTGTTCAATCCGTGAAGTTGTCATCTACCAACCTTCACTGTACATTATCACCATATCCTTGCTCGTGGGCTCAAAAGAAGAGTGAGTGTGCCATGGTTGCATTTATGTATTGGTAGATAGCCAAAAAGGGCAACGGGGAAAGGTTTCAACATGTCCCATCTACATGCGCGGGCTTTATCTCGCTCTTGCTATTCAAAATGCCACAACACGCCAAAAGCGTAGTAATACAGCATATAGTCGTAGTGTATGCATGCAACTCCGCACCGAACTCCAGATCCGAACTCGCTAAATGAGGAGAGAAAAAACAAGAGAGAGAAAAACAAGGAAACGCCGCGCTCAACAAATGCAGCAACATGCAACAGGGAAAAAGTCAAAAGAAGCACCACTTTTGCTTGTCCAGCGTCTTTCCAAAAAAAGAGAGAAGAGGGCTCTACCGCCCACCAGGCAAAATCTCATCGTTAAATATGCTAGCATCCCAGCCCCTCTCTTCCATAAGTGTAGCGGCATCTTCACTCATCCAATGTGTTTCTACCGCACCCGAACTTCGCATGCTTTGACTTTTCATGTAGTTGCCAATGCGCGTCGTTTGCTCAAAGCCGACCAGGCACTCCCAAATAGTTGCAGCGAGCCATGAGAAGAATGAAGATACAGGGACCCACCAGTCCTTGATGAGATTGCGGTAGATGAGGGTAGGAATGACATAGGGATATTTTGGAGCATTGGGGTTCACACTGAATGGGTAGGGATACGATTGGGCGTACACGGGTCGACAGTATAACTCACTGGAGGAGCAAAGTCAGTTAGATAATTCACAGCAACAAATGGCGTTATAAGTGGATAAACATACCAAGCAACCTCTTCGCTTATCCACCAGACCAAGAGGGTGATGAGAAAAATGCTCAGACCCGTTAGTCCGCCCCAGAACCTCAGCCGACTGTTGGATATCTGGCGCAAGGACTTGAGTCGTTGCTCCCAGAATAAGCTCTTCCACCACTTCCACATTGAAAAGTACTGCGCGTGGTCTTCACTCGTACACAGACATGTCCGCTTGACCACCTTGATTTTCTCGCCATTCTCTCCCTCTTCGACATGCTCGACTCGGTCCTCGACGCGCTTCATGCCTCGACTTACGTCACGGATGCTAGTACGCGCTGCACGGAGGCGATCGCTCATGCGATGCAAATGGACGAGCTCTTGCTGTCTTTGGCGTTCCGCATCGTTACGGGGTGCATCAGTTGGAATCTGAAGACCCTGAAGAGTATCTTCGTCTACTGCGATTTCAGTCAATGGAGTGATGAGCTCCTCAAGTGAGTTGATTGTAGAGTCACCAAAATCCGCTGTTGATTGTTTGTCGTGAGCTTTCGCTTCTTCGACGAGTGCTTGCAGTGCAGATCTGGGTAACTGGGGACGGATCACTTCCATAGCTACATTTGCAGACCCTTCAGTGCCAGGCCTGAGTCTCTCAAGCGATTTGGTCTTGCGTGGATCGACTTTCTTGGGTGAGCGTGAACGCGAACGAGATCTACTTGTAGAGACAGATCTTTGAGTAGTACGTGGACCTGGTGTGTCGACCCAGGCACCAGTCACTACTGGAGTCTTGGGGTTCAATATCGGTCTCTTTGCGGGCATTGGTGTCGCATGTACTCCATTGGTTTTTGCTCCCTTCTCCGTTGAAGATTCCGGCAATTGTCCGGCTTCTTGGGGCGTCTCTCGTGACCCCTCTCGCTCTGTGTCCCCTTGTGACGCAGGTGCCACAGGTTCGGAAACGGCTTTGGGCACGGATGCGTTCACTTCCACGTTTTGCATCCTCTCTTTGCCCGAAGATTGGGTACGCGTGGTTCCCATCTCTGATGAGCCGTCCAGCGGCTCTGAAGGTGTCGCTTGTGGCCGCGCCGGGCTTGGGGTGTTCGAGGCTCTCGCCAGCCGACGCAGCAGGTCCTGTGAGTCATGCCGCCGATGGGGAACGCGCTTTGGTGGGATTCTTTCAACAGTGGCAACCACTTCGCGATCTACCTCAGCTATGCTCTCCGTGCTCTTATACATTGCAGAGGGCATGTCTTCCTTGCCCACACCCATTACCGGCTGTGACTTGCCAATTGACTGCCATGACTGTGTGCGCATACGCAGCTTTTTCTGGGGCGGCGGAGACTCTTGCACGACTGGTTCGGGGTTCGATGCGCCATGGCTTGCACTCTCCGCTTTCCGCCCAGACGAAGACCGTCGGCGCGCTGGCTCGGGCGAGCCCGACCGTTCCTTTGAGCTTTCAATCTCGCGCCGCCGTATGTCGTCTAGCACGGTACTTCTGGGGATGTAGGGCGTAGATGCAATCATGGAAGCTTCGTTGAGCTCAAAGGTGAGGTCCCACTCCTCGGAATCGGCGCGTGGAGTGCCGACCATGGACGTCTTGTGCGAGAGCGGGCTGTCTTCGACTGAGCGGTGTGGCAGGTTCGCGTTGTTGCCGTAGTATTGATCGTTTGTCCCATCTTCTTCTGGGGCCGTGGGTGTCTGTTGCTGCTGATCCTCGTCGTAGGCGATGGCCCGCATCCAGTGTCTGTTGCTCCTGCTCTTCCTACCCCATGCTGCCGGCACATGTATTGCTGGATTGCTGCTTGTGCTCCCGTTACTGCTGGGCGGGCGGTCCAGGCTGACATTTGCACTCGCCGCCGCTGTTGCTGCTGCATTGTTCCTTTCGAGGTTCTCCAGGGTCAAGCCTACGCGCGGATGTGCGCGCGCCTTTGTAAAGGGCTGGGGCCGGTTACTGGCGGCCTGGCTCAGTCGTCGTCTGTCGCGCTCGTTGCGTATCATGAGCTTATCAAAATCGTCTTCGGCGTCATTTTCGAGCTCGCTCAGTCCAGACACGACGGAGTCTGCATCGTGCAAGTCATGTCGGTCGTGGTTTCCGGTGTCCATGGTGCCGAGTCCATTGGTCCTGGTGGTGGTTGTGGTGGTGGTAGCTAATGTGGGTCTCTGGAGATGTGCGTAGCGTGACTTGACAGCGGTGGCCGACGGCGGGGAAATGGGGTGGAGGGGCTGGCGCGTAGTCATTGCCGGGCGGTGGGCTGATTGCGATATCTGCGCATAATACTGAGGGCTGTGCGAGAACCCGGGGGTTGGTCTGCGTGGCTACAAGATATATTTCGAGTAATGAGGGCGGTAAGCGGACTAGCTTTGTGCATGTGTTGTCGCATCGCGCACGCGTCGTGGCTCGCTACGTAGGAACGTGCGCCACAGATTGCCGCAGGGATCAGGTCACCAGGTATACTACACACGCACGTATAGGTGTACGTTTATACTATCCGTCTATCTATATCATGGTTCAACGTCTCAATTCGCCTCATAACCAGAACCCATCATGGCTCTTGCTTATCAATGGCCTCCATCCTCCTCTTTACCATGTCGGCGTCACTGTTGCCTTGCTCGTCCCTCCATGCACGAAACGCCTCCTCTCGCATCACCTTCCGCGGTGCTCGCTTGCCAGTGAACAACTCAAACTGAGCAAAAGCTTGCTCGGGTATGAAATCTAGCCCATCCATGTACGTCCAAAGCTTGTTTGTTGCATCTCGCACCTGTTGCTTCAGCGGAGTGTTGAGCGACTTATACGCCGTCTCCATGACAATCCCACCCGTAGGGCTCTCCATCCACTGCCTGGGAAGGGTGAACTGTGCTGCTGGCCCGCCATCTATCGGGTCGGTGGGTATGCAGGAAACGATGATGGTTGGCTGGCGAAGTGCCTCTGGCCATGCGTCGTCACGTGACTCTAGGATCTTGAAGTTTGGCAGGTTCTGAGGTGTGATCGACGACACACTCGCTGTTTCTGTTGAGCTTGAAACAAGACGCAAAAAGTGCGCAACAAGGCTCTTAGCTTTCTCAAGTGTCCGATTGAAGATGACAATGTTTCTCACCCCCATCTGCAACAGCGCGTAGACGGCCGCCCTAGCCATGCCACCAGCCCCGATGATGAGGCCACAAGACAGCGGCCGTACTGCGTTCGCAGGAGACAGCCCCCTACGCACGCAAGACCGAATCCCAATCCACTCGGAATTATCTCCATACAGAGCCTGAATAGGCCCAGACTGATTGCGTTCCTGGAAGATTTCCAATTCGCTTGGGAGACTGCCATCCTGGTTACGCCGACGCACGGGTATTACTGTATTCACAGCACCAATCGCGCGGGCATGCTGGCTCATCGAATCCACTAGTGCAATCACCTCCATCTTGAATGGCTGGATCACAATGGAACCACCAAAGTTTGGCTGACGTACCAGTTCCTTGAGACTGTTGAGCGAGGGGCTCTGAATGCGAATGAATTCATGGGGCATTCCGCATGCCCGGTACGCAAGATTATGCATTGCCGGTGACACACTGTATCCCAATCGCTTACCAATAATGTAAATCTGCATTGGGTCAAGCGTAAACGAGCTATACAAAGCCTGGGTAACTTCTCGCGCTGTCACCCGAGAGTCGTCAGTGTGATGTGCCATTGGCCCTATCGTGTCCGTTTTCTCCGTTGCTGAAGGTGGCACAACGGGTGTCAAGTACTTGTTAAAACAGACGGAGCGCCGACCTGCTCTTCCTGTATTGTAGCAGATCAGAGGCACTTGGGCATCATGCTTTGCCATTCTTGAGCTGAAACTGCGAACTGAAATGTCGTCATCAATGGAATAGGCTGGCCGAGTGAATCGAACAGCAGAGCAACCAATACGCACAGCCATTTCGTATTGCACAACCCAGAAATGATCCTCCCATAGCGTGTCAGCATGGAGGTGGCCAATGATCTTGGTCGTACCTCGAGAGGCAATCAAACCTGTAAGCGTCGCTGCATCTAGCGACAAATCGACTGTCGCATACTCGGGTGCCATTCTCAATCCATGGCGTACATGTTCCAGATAAAGTGTCCGATGGCCGTCTGTGGGGAATGTCGGAAGTATGTGATAAATAATGGGCACTACTGTACTTCTCCGTACCTTGGATATGCAAGCACTAACCTCATCCAGGGCATCGGCCATGATGCGTGGTTGGCTAAGATCAAATATGACTTCAAAGGCATCCGATCCAACTTCCAGACGTTGTACATCTGCATCTTCGGCTAGGATGTCTTCTAGCGGTACCTGGACGGCACAAGTGTAGTTGCGGAGCTCCGTCGCCACATCGGATAGCGGATATCCAGGTTCCAACGGTGGAATTGATAGCCCGACTGAGCCACCCGAGTTTTCGGGATTTGTGACTATCGACAGGAATTTAAGAAATGTTCGTTGGGCTCTTTTCAGCGTGAGAAATGCGGGGGCCACTGGCTGATCAGCAGTATCAGCGCTGGTGGGTTTGACCTCGGAAATGTTATAGAACTCATAGTTAGAGCACCGCCGAAGGATGGGCGCAGTTAACGCCAGCATGTCTTTCAGTCTCTTCAGATCGGGCCCTCCCAGATGGTTGTGCAGACTGGAAAGGTCACGCTGTACGTGTACTACGGGGTGCGTGCGAGCAAAGTCCTGCATCAACAACTGTCCGTTTCTCTCCAACGAGAGTCCATTGCAGACAATAATTGCACCTTGATCGTATTCATCAAGAATGCTACGCAGAAGCTCTTCTTGCCGTAAATTAAAGTTGGCAGCCCCAAACTGCTTGCGGTACTTGGCAGTAGAGAAGCCCGTCGTCTCTTGAAACATGTCTTCTACGTCGAGCACCCGCCTCCGGCATGCTATCGAGGCAATGACGGCCAAGGTGGACTTTCCAGTCCCAGGCATACCAAGTAGTACTATTGAAGCATCTGCTCTAAACATGCGACGATGAGGACTCGCTGGGGGCAAGGGAGCGGGGGTGATGCGAGGGGTGGATCGCGCACTTGAAATGGTCGAGGCTGTTTGTTGGTCAGCACGCAAGCAACCAGACAGGTACATCCTTACGTACTTGCGCCATCTGGGCTGACCTTGCGCCTTTGGGGAAGTACTGTAGAGTCTGATGTTGCTGTCTCGCGCGTCACCAAATTGCCATAGGAGCGGTAGCTCTCAGCAGCTCCGCCGTTCTCTTCCTCCAAAGAAGCAAAGGCGCGTTTGGTCCCTATCGCTGCGGAGGCCATGATGGCGGCGCCGGTCTGGCTGAGAGTACAGAGGCGTCAAGGGTTCAGGTCTCGGACGCTTTATTTCTCCGGTGGTTCTTCAAGTAGCCGTGCGGCGGAATACAACAGGTGATATGGGTAGACTGTGGAGCCGAAAGTGGTTGGGACGACTCGAGGTATGCATGGTATGATGTATCATGGGAGGGATGGGCAGGGCAGCTGTTAATCGTCCGCCGTCAACCTGGTAAGCGATTGAGGACGGCAGAGCGCGGGAAAATGGACGGCAGCTGGTTTTACACAAAGGCATGTCACAATGGTGGTGGTGGTGGGCCCATGGATACGGGGTAGTCGCAGAGAGGGCAATGGCCGGCTGAATGCGCCACCGGATAAGCCTTTTTCCCCTCACTTGCGTGTCGTGCCGAACTCGCGTAGACACTCGACGTCTTGCGCTCCTGTTATGCGCGAGGCATACACATACACTGTCTAACAGCCCCGGCCCACCCTCAGCAATCCATGACACACCCCGGATCATCTGGCCGCTGAGCTCCGTAGCGTTCCTGGACCAACCAGACTGCTCCGTCTCCCTTTCTCGCTGCAGAGCCTTCTTACGTCGACTCTTTGGGTTACTACATGACCCCCTACGTCCAGCTATGCACATGCACCACTGAGTATCCCGTTTTGTGATCATAATATATTGCGAATCCGTTCGCATCGGGCTCATGCCTGCACAAAGTCAGGCAAAGCGCCAATCCGCATCCCTATCCGAAGAGAAGCCTGCCAAACGCACTCGTGTATCACGAGCATGCGACCAATGTCGCGTTGCACGTGAGAAGTGTGATGGCCTCCAACCAACTTGCTCTACCTGCTCAGGAACCACCAGAAAATGCTCCTACACGGCAAACCCCAAGAAGAGAGGCATCCAACCAGGCTACATTCGCACACTCGAGTTGGCACTTGCATGGCTTTTCCAGCACAATCTAGACAACGAATCTGCCCTCAAAGAGAAGCTAGCACAAGAGGGCGCTTCGTCATTACTCCTCAGCCGTGACTCAAAGGAGTCGAATAAGCTCCACAGACGATGGCGCAAATCAAAGTTCTACATCGACGTTGACAAGCAGCTGTCTGGAGGAGAGCCTTCAAGGCATGAACAAGCTACCTCACCCGGTTCTTTTAGCAGCGACGAGGATTCGGATACCGAGGAGCCTTTGAACAAAAAGCTCAGCCGTAGCCAAGCAAGTAATATTGAATTCCAGCGCAGTGTTGAGCCTTCAGGTGTTGCACAAATCGCAGCAACATCACATAAACAGCCGGTCAACATCGGTGCTCCAGAAACAATCCCACAGGATAGCTGGCAACTGTTCGAAGTATACTTTACCAATATACACTCTTGGCTTCCCATATGCGAGAAGCACGATACCCTAAAATCCGCCTATTCTTACCCTCTGCATAGCCATTCCAGCAATCCCGAGCAATCCGTTTCTGGGGCACATGCTGAAATGTGGAGTATCCTGGCAGTGGCATCACTATACGACGCAAACCTGAACGACCCCCTTGATCCATCATCCACAAGGCCTATGAAGCTGTACGAGACTGCCAGATCCATGATACCAAGCGAATCTGGACGTTTCGATGTCGGACATATCAGAGCTCTTCTGAATTTGGTCGTGTTCAACATCTCCCGAATGTTGACGGGTTCAGCCTGGCTACTCGTTGGTTACGCATCGAGAGCCCTGGAGAATGTAGACCAATCAACACTGATGGCAAACTCTAGACACAAACATGTCTACTACGGGTGTTTACTCCTCGACGGCATGCTAGCATTTCAGCTCAACCGCCGTCCTCACTTTAGGCAGACCGATCTAGGGCACCTCGGGCCTATTGACGAAGACGGTTTGGAAGAGTGGCAGCCTTGGTCTGGTTTCAATGATCCTATGCATGCTGGTAGGATGACCCCACTGCTTTCTTTAAGTACGTTCAACAATGTCATTGAGTTGGTTGACATACTTGTAAGCACTGGGCGGCAGTCAGCACAAGATACTTACCAAGAAGAGGCTGCTCAGCGTCTCGAGAGGTGGAAAACGTGTCTGCCCCCCAAAGTGGATGCTTTATTTTCTAATGGCTCCTTTTCGTTGCTCGCCCCGCCGACTGCCCTGCTACAAGCGACATATGACTGCGCTCTTTTTGTCTCCCATCCTTCGGATATAAGTTTACAACTGTTCCTCAAGGGACTTGATAAGTGTCAATTGGACATTGGTGTCCAACGACTACCCGTACCGATCAAATGTCTCGTTGTCACTATCAGCAGACTTGCTAGTCAACTCAATCTGCGTGAAACGACCCGCACCCAACTACAAAGGTTGCGAGCGGCCATGTTACCAACATCGCCTCAGTTGCATCATGATGATTCACAGACTCTTGAGAGCTCCATGATGCCGGCCAGACGATCTTCAACAGCCATAAATCTGTCAACACCAGAATCACTCCAAACCGCAACTCCCGATGGCCGCAACATGGCCCAGCCAACAATAGATCCCCTCAATGACTTCTTCTCTGGGCCGTATTCAACGAATCCATCGCATGTAGCAGTGCCTAGTCCATCACAAACCGACCCACGGTACCCCGAGCTCACCAGCGATCTCGAGACCTTTTTTGACGAATTGGCATCACTTGATAGCGCAACTCGGCCAGATAACCAGCCGCAATTCATGCAAAACCTTGGTTTCGGGCCTGGAGCAAGCATGGCTGATCTGTTCAGCGAATACATACCTATGCAGTCGTCGAATTTTCTGGTCCGTGACGACGTGGCGCCGACAAATCTTGATCAGTATGCCTTTTACGATGGGGGCTGAGTGGACAGATATTCGAATGTCTCAACACAATTCACGTTACGCATTCAGCATGTTGCATTTGCCTGAAGATCATCAGCTTTTGGTCGTTGGAATTTATTGTTAAATTTGGCCAACATGATAGTTCGCAAAGCTACACAATTTCACAAAGATACTATGAGTCGCATTATGCATGGCTGCATTTGGCACATCATCCGAGCAGGTCTTGTGATTCATTGCTATCCTTTTCTAGGATTGCAAGACTTTTCACCTCGCCGCACATGGCGTTCAGGATAAACCGCCGGCCGGATCAGATAATCTGTTTAGCCCTTGTCGAGCCGATTAAAGACACATATTCGCGTACTGCTTCCAGGCAAGAATGAAGAGCTACTTCAATACGGCGAGCAAAAGTCATGCTCCATTTCCAATCACGCATATGAAACCATCTCGTACACCCAGAAGAGCAAATCTCACCAATCAGTCAAAATATTCACTCAATGAAGAATATTCAAATCAAACGCCACTTAGCCCGTCCATGATCCTCGGACATGTTCCCGAAGAAAACTTTGAAAAAGGAAAACCATCAAGAAAACGAAAAAGGGTTTCCCTCATCAGACGAACATGTACGCCACGTTTCGAGAGCGCTGTTTCACAATCTCTCGCATAGCCACAATTGTCAAGTCGATCTGGCGGATAAGGGGGATAAACCTTTTTTTATAAATAGTCTCAAAAAAATTGATGAATACTACTTGGATGTCTGTTGTTTTCCTAGGACCGCGGCATAAACCTATGAGACTCAACGCAAATCGATATTTGAATTCTCGTCATTTATGCCTCCTTTGTTCAAGCAAGAGAGGGATGGTTATAGTCCATGAAGACTAATGATTAGTATCGCATTATGCGAAGAAGAAATCTAGCAGGAGCGAAAAGAAAAACGAGTGTCGAGAATGGACGGATGGACGGGATGTATAATTCTATTATTTTTTCAGACACGAAAGCAGGGTATCATCGCAATCTAGACCAATGGAGACCATAACCATCCATTCATGCTTCCCTCCACCCCTTCCCTCAAAATTCCCTAGCACTAGAACGAAAAAAGAAGAATAGAAGGCATGCAATCAAATATCTGTCATGCCATCCATGCCCCCTATCTCCCTACTAAACTGTTCAAAATCAACCCCTTGATCCTCAAACATCTGCTTTACTTTTTCGGCCGCAGCAGCTTGTCGTTCGGGGGTAAAGCCACCAGGGGCACTACTTTCGTACTGGATGAGCTCGACCCACCTGAAGAACAAACTCTCCTTGCCCATGGCCGTCAGCTTGTCCTTGAAGGCAACGACTTTTTCCCTAGCTTCCGTTTCCGACCCTTCATCGAGCTTGGCGCAGTCCCATACAGCCCACTGTCCATTATCGCGCTCCGCGTCGCCAACATACACGAAGACGCTTTTGCGGACATGATCAAGGGTGATGTCTTTGCGATCGAGGAGCTGCGTCGCGGCGACCATGCCGAAGAAGTCAAGGTCGAAATCCGCGTCCATGAGCATATACCCTGTTTTCTCGCGGAGCCGCTGCTTGTCCACCGCGGGCAAGATGCGCGTCTTGAAAAAAGGGCTCTCGCCTCCTCTGCGTCCGCTGCTTCCCTCCGCCTCACCCAGCAGATCCTTCGCACCCCACCCCCTACTAACCCTTACATAAATCTCTTGCTCTCTAAACCCAACGTTCCAGCGCCAACTAACAGGGTTGCCGGGCTGCTCGACGAAGAAACTCCAGGGCCAGGGTCCGACGATGCGGAAGAGGAAAAAGTCGAAGAGAAATAGGAGCATGCGTCTTCCGACTTTCCAGAGCAGCGAGCCCCATGTGTTGGCGGCCCAGTATATGGTTGTGTGGTTGGCTTGTCCGAGGACGGACTTGGCGATGTTGAGGTAGTGGGGACCGATGGTGTATAGGCGCCATAGCAGGAGCAGCACGAAGCTAGCGTTGAGCAGGAGGGGCACGATGAAGATGCGACGTTTGAACCATGCGGGATGGGGGTCCACGTGTGTTACGTAGACGAGCGAGCGGTCGAAGGTGTAGAGGAGGTTTTCGAGCTCCGGGGGTGCTGGTGTAAAGGGCGGTGGGATGGCCTTTTTGGTGACGTTGTTGGCTTGCTTCCCCGCGCGCGGCTTCGCTTTGGGCGGCATTGCGAGTGTGCGGTGGGTGATTCGAGGGCTAGCTGTGTGGAGCAGATGGCATTGGTGATGGCAGAGGAGATTGTTGGTGTTGTCATTGTTGTCAGGTCTAACGGACGAAGTTGTAGGTTTCAAGCGTCATTCCGATGGGTTTCACCGTGCCGAAAATCTGGGGTAGAAAGGACATGCATGCTGCATCCTTTGGCAAGGCGGTGGGTGGACAGCGGCGTGTTTGACATGATACCTTGGGTTGGTCCTTCTTGCAAGGTGTGTGGCCTTGGAGAGATGAGTTTTTTACTTGTTGATTCCGGTCATGCTTTGCAGGCACAGACACAATGGCATATATCAAGCATTCCGCATCTACACCATGATGCTCCGTGACGCCGAACAAGCAAAGTCGGCGCCGGCCATGCGAGGGCCGATACAAGCGTCATTGGTCGGCAATCATATACCGTTTCCACCGATCTCTCACCACTTCCCCCCACTCAACGTCTAGTAAGCGACAGAAGCAGATCTCCGGCTTCACTGAGGAGACCCGGGCACCACCGTCGTCAGGCCGTCGATAACGTCAAGAGAAACAAGCGCCGTGTTGGCGCAGCTGCTAGACGCTGTAACACAACCGCAAGTGTGCTTGTAACGTCCAAGACCCAGGGCCTTCGCCGAGAGCGAATTTCCCGTATAGGAGAGCAAAATGAACGGCAATGTTATTCATCAAAGAAAAGCATGTTGCCCTAAGAAACGGTCCTCGGAAGGGCAACCAGTCTTGGCCCTCTAGATCGACGCGTCTATCTCTGTCTTTGCACACCACGAGCGCGGAACGCATATACCATTGAGCAGCCAATGCCACTGCGGCTTTGAGCTGTGCTACCATGGCCCAGCTGAGCTAACAATGGGGCCGCATATACGTGCATGGAACCACTGCCCCCTCTAATTCAGACTAATTACAGAGTCGTCACGATTGTACACGCTGGTCATACGTTTTGCTTATGTATGACCGTCGGGCCCCTTGGTCTGAGCCATTGCCAACTATGATTTGAGCCCCAGCAGTCGCGCGGCCATCCCAGTGTGTGCACCTGATATCCACCATCTAGTCCCGTTCCCGTTGTCGAGAGAGAGCCGTGTTGGCTTTCCCTTGATCTTGTACATCCTTGATCTTGTACATCCTTGACTTGGACATTTTGCGCGCTCTCCCAACTAACAAACAGTGAAGTATGTCTTCGCAACAAGGAGCACAAGGTCCTCCGGTATGTATAGTAGAATGTAACAAGACGAAACGCGTAACTAAAATTCAAACAGGATGCCGTAGCAGCTGGCAAAGGTCCCCCATATGCTCCTCGCGATGCCGGTCTAGGTGGATCGCCTGACATCCTGCCTGATGTCCCCGTCGCAGTCATTTTCCTCGTTTTCTATCTAGTGTTCGGTGTTATTCACATTAAGATCTTCAAAAGTAATAAGCATCGTGGCCATAAGTTCATCTTCAATGGCGCCATCTTAGGTAGGCTATCTTGACCATCACCCCGATACACTGTCGACTTACGCGCTATAGGTCTTTGCAAAATTCGAATCATCACCATGATCTTACGTATCGCGTGGGCCAACTATCCTAGAGATGTCGGCCTTGCTATTGCAGCAAACATCTTTACTTATGTCGGCACCATCATCTTATACATGGTCAACTGGTTCTTCGCTCAACGTATCATCCGCGCCCAACACCCCAGCCTAGGATGGTCGACACAGTACCGCCTCTTCCATAGAGGTGGACTTGTTCTTTTGGTCTTCACCTTGCTCGGTCTCATCGTAAGCCAAATCTGGAAATTCTTCACCCTTACACACATGAAGCAAGATGCCTTCCGAGTCCTCTTCCTGATCGCCCAGACATATGCCACAGCCTTTTGTTTCGCACCCGCCATTCTGGTTGCTCTTTCGCTTCTTATTCCGCGTACCGAGGTTGAGAAATTTGGTGCCGGACGACTACGGTACAACATTACGATTCTTGTCATCTCGGTATGCATTCTGTCGGTCGGACAAGTGTTCCGTTGCGTTTTGGCCTGGATCCCGCCAACCTTGATGATCGATGTTCAACGCGGAAACGTGGCGATACCCTGGTATCTTTCCAAGGCTAGCTTCTACTGCTTCAACTTCCTCACTGAAATTCTGGTCGTCATGCTGTTTGCCGTCGTCCGCGTTGATCTACGCTTCTACGTACCAAACGGCGCCAACAAGGAAGGAGACTATTCCAAGAGTCGCCTTGATTTCCATAACGATGATGAGAAGACCCCGGTTGAAGAGAATTGCACAAAAGAGCCCATGATCCACCAAAATGACTCGAACCAGACGCTGCACCGGTACCAGTCTTCTGTATTTGAGGATACCCAGACACTTGCCGACTCGTTAAGATATCCGCACTCGACTCTAGAGGTTGACGAAAAGACTGGTAGCTGGAAGGTGAAACGTCTTTCGACGGATTCAGGAAGAGGTCCACACGGTGCAATGCTAGCGTCTAGATCAGCTCTACATTCAGGTCCCTCAAAGTCAACGCTGAACACGACTGCATCCGGGAGCACATCAAATGACAGAAACTTCCGCTCAAATAACAGTACACCTCCAGTTCCAGAACTACCGGCCGAATGGCCATTGCCTGATGCCGCGCCGCCACAGGGCACAAGTCCAGTTTTAGAGCACCCAAATATGCTATCTCACAAGGTTGTAACTCGCAAACAGACTTTTGAGCTGGAGAACCACGAGCTGAACAACGTCGACGTGGGCGATGCAGTTACGGATGCACTGGCGAGGCTAGAAATGAACAGTGACAGGAAAAAGGCCAAAGCACCCATGAAACCACCACTCGCTCACTACCGGACCAAGACGCCCATACCAGCATACAAATCCACATCTGCTATAAAATCCGTAGCAGAAAGTCACTCGAATCTCCCGAAATCCGCAAAATACACCTTCTACCAACCACCTAAAGAGCCCGTCCGCCACCGAGCCAGCAGTACACCCCTCTCCTCTCCCCGTTATTCCGAGGATGACTGCCTCCCGGACCTTCCAAAAACGCACCGAGCCGGCCGCTCAGTTTCCATCTCGCACCAACCAGCTAACCTCTCCACAAGCCCCAGCCTGGAAATCATTTCCCTCCTCAACACAATGAGCGGCCCCCAATCCCGTATAATCGACGCCTCGCTCCTCCGCGAACCCCTCACAGCAAACCCGACACACCTCGAACGCAGTCCCATATTAGTATCTCAAACACCACCTCGACCCCAGCACCACAACAACCACTCCTCTAGTTCGAATCCCAAACCCAACCCTTACACCCCTCCCAACCGCACAATCCCAAATACTACCAATAACAATAACAACTCGCATTTCCTGCGCCCAGACCGCGACGACGCCTCTTCCACCTCATCCTCAACCCACGACAGACCGTACACCCAAACAAGTTCAAATTACAGTCACGAGTACAGTCCATCAAGTATAGATACCGCCGAGAAAGCCTGGGCCCAGGAGGAATTTCGAAGATTTAGTTCCGAACCCCTTGCTGTGTCTTCGACGGCGGGCATGGCGCGCGCGGCCAGTCAGTTGCGACGCGTTTAGTCGATATGCTGAGTGGAGGGGGTGGGACGTCTAATTAAAACCACCCACTCCCCCGTTTTTTTTTTCATTTAGTAGTGGTTATCCCCCGTGGTTTGGGGGTGGTTGGATATATGCCCTGACTACTTTACGTACAATCCTTTTTTTTGACGGACTGACTCACTGCCTTTCCCATATTTTGGCTGGTGGAAAAGGTACTTTACATTCTCTCTCTTGGAGGTGGCTTTCTTTTTCGTTCTTTCTTTCTTGAATTTTCCCTTATCATGATTCTGGGGAGGGCGGTGTTGGATTATGTTTGGTTTCTTGGAGATGTACACATGACTCTTTTGGTCGACGTCTCTCTTTCTCTCTCACACATGTTTCCTTACTTTTTCTTTATCGAGGTTTTGCTTTGGGGAGGATGGGATTTAGGTTGGGAAAAAAGGGGAAAAGGCAAATATTCCCCGTCATGCACTCATTCGATCTTTTTTCTTTTTTTTTCTTTGTGTATATCATGGTTGGGATGGGATGAGATAGGATGGATAGGGATGATACAAAAGGGCTGATTACTGTACAGTTTTCCTTTACTTGATTTTTTTGGGGGGGTATATGAGGTTTTACATACCCGTAGTTTGGACATCACAAGAGACTTTTTTTTTCTTTGTAAGGCTTACGTACATGGCGTATGAATGGAAATGCGATCTTACCCATCATAAGAATTTACAAATGCCAAAAAAACATCACACACACTACATTTTCATCATGATTCGAACGACATGTCATGATGATAATCTCGTATCGTATTCGGTGTACACTCATGCCCATGCATGCCAACATTTCTTATCTCTGCGTTTCACTTACTCAACCACCACCACCACGACAACGTTCATCTCCCCACTATGCAAATTACCTATTACAGCTACTTGGGCGTCGTTACCACACCTTCATACTCGCGACTTGCTATGTAATCCAGAGTGCGCTGGAAATGTTTACGGGGGTTCTCGAGGGAAGAAGCGTTTTCGTTTGATTGCAGATTTGAGTGGATGAGTTCGATGAGGCCGTTGAGGTATTTGGTTGTAACCTAGTCTTCGTGTTAGAAAATAGTGGTTTGAATTGGATCGGAAGAGAAAAATTACGGCTTCGTTTTCTTGGTCAAAGTAGTAGACGTATCTGTTTAGGATCTCGACGAAGAGCTCAACGGATACGGCGGCGTCCATGCAGGCGTCGGCGACACGGAGCGCTCGTTGTAAGCATTCGAGGACGCGCTTGCCGTCGCGGTAGAGCTGGGTTTGTTAGTACCAGTGTCATACATGAACCTGATTACAAGCCACTTACGTCCTTGGGGTCCTCCTCACCCAGCGCCCGAATCTCGGTCGCCCACCATAGGTGGCTTGCAAGGTACACAGCGCGGCATTGATCCGGCTTCTTTAGCAGCTTGCTGCCGTGTAGCGCGCACTTGGTAATCAGGGTATCGTAATTCTCCTTTCCAAAATTCCTTGTGGTGTGCAAGCCGCTTGCAATGACACATACAGCCTGGAACTGTGCTCTTGAATCACTAATAGCCTCCTCGTAGATTGTAAATGCTTGTGCAAAAAATTCGTACGCGACCTCTTCGAAGCCGCTCTGGTCTGCGACCTGACCACAAGCAACAAAGAGGCGAAGGGAAAGGTCTGCGGAGCCTGTGACCCGAGTGTACAGCGTCGAGAGGGTGTTGTGCATAAACTTGTAAAGAGCCGATGACTGCGACTGCCAGTTGTCTTCAAAGTGTTCGCGCTTCTTGTACTGGCGAGCAAGCTTGAGTGACGCTGTAATGATAGCAGGAGATGTGTACTTGACGCGCTCGTTGCCGTCGGCAAAGGCCTTTCGCGCGGTCTGCAGGAGCTGAGTAGTGTTAGTCTTTCTGAACCAGAGGAAACCCTAGTCGAACATACCTTGAATTGGGTATCGTTGTCTTTGCCATGGATCAGATGTACTATCCGCGCGAGCCAACCCTGTTCTTCTATTGTCTCCTCCGTCTCCTGTGCCCTTCTCTGGATTGGCCCACCTGGGTATCCTTGCGCTTGTTGTATGCCTTCTCTAATTAAGACTTTCAAAATCTCCAACACGCTTTCGAGATTCTCTGCTGTTGCAATGGAAGTTTGGTTTCGCATGAGACTTCTTGCTACCTCGCCTGCTACAGCTCTTCGAGTCGGGTATGGTTGTGAGTGTAGGAGCGGGATGAAGTTTGGTAACGCTAGAGCGGTGAAGAGCGAGATGTAGGTCTTGATGGGTGAAAGAAGGAGACTGAGGATTTGGCTCTGGGTAGCCTGCGAGTGTAGGTCTGCGCTGTTCTGGTATTCGGCAACTTTTTGGTTTGCAAATGTCAAAACTTGGTCAATGTAATCGAGCCGTTCAGGATAGATGTTCCTGTTGGAGTTAGTACGTAATGAGTAGAATGAATCACTGAGACCTACAGCGCAAGATTTGCCAGTGACACCAGCAGTCCAATGGTGTCTTGTATTGGCAGTCGCTGCATCTTCACCAATGTCTGCACCTGCTCGTTGAATATCTCAAAAAGCTTGACATTGTTCGGTATTCCCCGTTTCTTCTCAATCTCCCCGTCTGCCTCTGTCGCTGGAGTCTCTTCAGCAGGTGCCTTGGCAGGGGTTGATGAGTCTTCTGTGGTTTCTTCTGTGGTCTCTTCCGTGGATGGTTGCGTTTCTGATGTTTCTGAAGAGTTGCCATTTTGCTGTGTCGGCGCAGGTTCCGGTTCAGCTGCCTTGTTTTCCTTTGCTGTCCGCATCTGCTCCAAAAGGTGTGCTATCGATTCCTCTTCTGTTTTCTTGCGCTGTTCTGGACTTTCCGACTCGGCTTCTCTTTGCGCATACGACGACAATCGGTCCATAAGGCCAACGACAATGGCCTTGACGTTGACTTGCGGGTTTAAGCGTGCGACGGCAGAAAGGAACTGATCGAGGGTGTGAAGGTGGAACTCATCTGGAAAGACCTGGGTGACAACTGGAGTCTGTTAGCTTTCGGCTCACATATCCTAGGGTCCAAGACATACCTTCGAGGAGATATTCTTGCGCAAGCACGTCCCGGCACTGGACAATCTGCTCAAGCAGCGGGTTGAGAATCTTCTTATAGTTGTCTAGATCGACCAGCTGGCTCAAACGGACCAAGTTGCTGCCGACCAAAAGTTGCAGTTCTTGTCGCTCCTTGGTCCGCTGCTCCCGCTCCCTCGAGTGTCCCTGGTGCTGCAGGCGGACCCACAGCTTGTTCATCTCGACGAAGTTTGTGAGAATGAAGCTGATGGAATCCTGCAGGTTGCCCTCCGGCCCATCACCATCACCCGAGGGAAGGTGGTCGCGGGCCTGGCCGGCAAGGTAGTAGCGCAGGAAGAGGCCACGGACGGGGTGCTGAACCCCGCGACTCATCTCCATCATGTCCTTCATGATCTCCTTGACGGGCGCATCTTCAATGGCCATGTAGACGGTACCGACGGTGACCATGAGATAGAGGCGGGGGATGATGTTGCCGGCATACTGGACCAGCTCATAGAGGTCGGCAAGGTGGTTGACTGGGTGGTTCTCGCGCAAGTAGACGGCCAGGTGGCGCAGGGCATCGAAGACGGCCATGTATAGCTCATAGTACTGTTTGGGGCCGAGGCTGCTGGTGCGCAGTTCTGAGACGAGGGTCGAGCTGCGCAAGAGGATCGTCAGCATTGCTTGGGGACATAGCAGGGCAGTTGTAGCAGTTGCTACATGCAAGCCATAGTCTATATGTTCATGTATTGCTTCACTCATGAGCCATGCGCGTACCTGCACTTGAGCGCATCCATCAACTTGCCCGGCGTCTCGAGACAGCGCCGCATGAGCATCGTCTGCTGGCGCACCACGGCGAGGGCATCTTCAAGCAGCCTGGCCTGGTCTTCTACGGGGGGCGGCGACGCCATTGTGTGTATCCAGGCGAGCGGGTAGTCCGGGGTTGTGGAGTGGAGAGCTCGTCGTGGCTATACCAACCGCCGCCTTGGGCGCACCCGTTTGCCAAGCAATCATGACAGGGATGCCATCTTCTCCTTGGACCTGCGTCATCATCATCATCCCTCGGTCCTCGCTGTTCCGTACCAGTCCATCAGCACATTGCTCTTCAACACACACATGCAGCCGTGGAATCATTGTCATTCATCTCAGCTATCCGTCTAGTCAAACTACATAATACATGCGGCCCAAAGGACCTATCCGTCGCTACAATTATTCCCAGAACGCCTAACCCATGTGTCTCCATACATACTTGTCTGCTGCACTAGCGTATCGACATGCCACCATTACTCCTTCGTCGTTAAACCACTGCCAAAGAACAGAAACAGACAGTTGAGCCAGCCTACCGCCTAACTTGGGAGTAAGAAGAAAAGGAACCATCCAGAATCTAGCTTAAGCCGCAGGCGGCGCTGTTGGAGCAGCCACGACATCACCCTCGAATGTCTTTATCCTGTAGTTGGTGTGCCACATGCCGTTGTCATAGTACTCTATAGGGCCGTCGTCCTCGGAGACAGTGACGGTAATGAAGATTGGCTTTGGCGTCTCGATTGGCATCGATGTGCTGTTTGATGACACGCTCGTGGGCGTGGTCGGTATGGAAATTGGAGGTGTCGAAGAAATAGGAGTTGATGTCGAAGAGGCCGACAAGGAACTCGACGATGACACTGCCACGCTGCTTGAGCTTGGGCAGGGGGTAGGTGCAGGCGCTGGGTTTGGTTTGACGACTGTCGCCGTCACCTCTCTAGTGACAGTCTCTCCTGGGACAACAACCTCAACGGTCGTTGTCGTCTTGATGGTTGAAGTTGGCGTCGCAGATGTCTCGGTCGAATCTCCACCAACATTGACAACCGCATAACTCTTGCTCCTCGCGTCGAGCTTTCCTGCTCCTGCCGAGTCAAAGGGTCGTCCACTGGCGAGTGTCGAGAAAAGAGCGGCCAGTGCCAGAGTCCGCTTGTTGAAAAGCATGGTGTTGGTAAACAAAGGAAGGTGTATGAACAAGTCCGAAGGCTGGCTGTCGTGAAGAAGTGTCGATCACGGCTTGAATCTCGGCTGGTACTGAAAGAGATCGTTGTGAAAACTACCAGGTCGGTATTCGTATTTGAGATCCATATTCGCCTAGCCGTTGGGTTGCGTAATTTCTAGCAGGTTGTAAATGTGGAGGTTGGTGATGGCTGGGATGGTCCGTGCATTCTAGTAGGACCAGCCTAGAACCACCATCACCCAAACCGCCAACACTGCCATCCTGGAATTTCTTGCGAAGCCCGTTTTACCCGGGAGGAATGACCTGATCATTCGTCACCGCGCGTTGATTGGCGTGCAAAAAGAATCAGATTACGTTGCGCGCGGCTCAGCACTACGATGTAGTCATCACGCGCCATCAGTCGCCCTTCCACCCTCTGCATCCCTGTCTTTATTATATGTATGCTTAGGTCGCAGCACATTACTAAGTTACGCCTAAAGTCTGTCAGCTTTCTCCTTGACACATACTCTAGCCGGGAATGAACTTCCGGCATACTTGACAATTACAGTTTGCGCTTCAAATACGCTCTCTCAACTTGCCGGAACAGTCCAAAGCATCCAACGCCTAGTCTTAAGAATCTTTGGTAATCCTGCCACATGACTTTATAGATATCTCGTGTCGTACGGCTAATCCAGCTTCGCTGAAGTCTCCAGTTGATTCTGGAGCTACTGGATTCAAGTGTGCTGATACAACAGCATGCTTGATCGTTGAGGAACACCGCGAAGAATAGTTGGTGCAGAAGAGGGCATTTCCCTTTTTTTTTCGTTCGGCTCTGCTGACTGAGGGCCCTTGCCCATCATTACCCATGTTGGTACAAAACTCTTGCTTTAGCGCTGTACATCTGGTTGACCTCATGGCATGACCAGCGCGTGCGAGCTACATGTGTGCATCCCCCTTTGAGTGTTAGATTTATTCTCAGACCAGAGAAGTTGAGTTCGGGCTGATATATATACATCTGAAGAATGTAGGCAGAGACTGTGCGAGAACTCGATCGTTATAAACTGTTTACTATAGATCGTATATCAAGGCTTTTGGGACATTTATAGCTCCTAGTATCTCTTTACTTTCGCTCAGAACTTTCTTGATCAACTTCTCGCCACGCTCTGAATACATGACAACCGAAAATCTAACACACTGTCAGCAAATGATGAAATGGCTAGACTTTATCTTCGTGTGTACTTACGGGCGCACTCCCCAGTCACTCAAGAAGCCTCCATGGCTTTCTCGATCTGCAATCACCACTGCATGAACATACGTACTAGCACCCTCTTGCAGACTTCTACTAAAGAGAGTAAAGTACGCTGGGAGAATAAGATTGAATGAAGAGCTTGTATACAAGGTCCGCCATATTTCCGTACTTCTAACTAGCCCCGGACAGGCCGTGTTAATGATAACCTTATCAGAGTCAACTAGCGCCGCGAGTCGTCTCACGAGAATCATTTGGAGCAACTTTTCACGCGCATACCACTTGGTCACATCGTACTTTTCGTTAAACTGCGGTAAAATTGCTTCTTCGTGGTCGAAATCCGCGAAATATGCAGTTGTAGATGTCACTACTGTGAGCCTAGCCGGCTTGCCAGCCAGTCCCCCTTTGGCTTTCAGTATCGGCAGAAGAAGTACAGCCAGCATGATTGTTGAGAGGTAGTTTACTTGGAAAGTCTGCTCTTTTCCTGTCTTGGGAGAAATGACACGGTCCTTGTTCTGCACCCCGACGTTGAGAATAGCGATATCAAGCCTACACAGCGCCTGGCATCTTGTAGCAAAGGCGGAGATGGACTCGGAATCCTCCATATCTAGGATCCAAACCTCGACTCGGGCGTATGGAAACTCATTACGAAGAGCCTCTGCTGCGAGGTTACCTTTGGCTTCTGACCGGATGGCTAAGATGAGCCGAGTGAGGTCCAGCTGGAGGAGCTGGCGTGCCGCCTCAAGTCCTAGACCGGTGTTTAAGCCGGTGATAATGGCTGCCTGGCCGTCGAGTTTGACTCCTGCTGCAATCGGAGGCGGGTGCATGAATAGTTGGCGGTATACAAAACCTACGCCACTTTGAAAAATGAGGCGGCTGTAGACTTGCTCCCAAAAGGACATCTTAATGGATTGAACTGAACCTCCGGGATGCGTTGTACGATCCATCGGTGGAGTATCTTACGATTTTACTAACTTTGTTAGCAGCTGTGAGTCCTAGGAAGTCCCACACCCGAATTTGCTAGGTTGGAACGCCTGAATCGTTTTCGTAAGCACCCTGATCAATTTCTCCGACTTATAGCCTAATGATATATACTGATCTCCGGTCCATTACGATCAGTAGATCCTTGAAGCCGCTATGTTCATATAGTAGTTAGGTACATATATAGCAGGGCCCCACTAAGAAATCCCCGGCTCATACGTACTAGTAAATCTAAAGCCCCCAATTCACGACCCAATCGGGGATTACCTTAAAGCATTTTCGGATCTTTCCAAGATCACATGACAGATACAGTCTAGTGGTTCAAGCAGGGTGCCATTTACATCGGAATACCTCACCTCGTAACACTCGCGCTTCAAGTTTTGACGCATTCAATGCCTCGGTGATCATTTGTCTCGTGTAGGTAGACTACCAACAAACATATGACTGCAACTTTAGGACCTCCTTTCAGAGGGCCGGCCCTTATCATCAAACATGTGTTTGAACCAATAGCCACCGGTCCAATTCTCGGCTTGCTGTTATACACACCGGAATGTATGCGGAGAAGCGCCCTGGAATCAACATTTTTCTCACATATCAACAAACCTACACACTCCCATACGCATATTGGGTTTTCTAGCTACAGCTGGTGTCATCAGGAAGATCAATCTTACTCTAAACTCATGAGCTACAAACAACTAGCAGATATGTGCAGGTCATGGCTGGAGCTGGAACTCTGAAATTGCAGTCGTTATCGGAGGATGCAGTGGAATCGGAAAGGCTGTAGCAGTGCTCGACACACAAGACGCACTTCAACACGAAAATCCTCTCGCATTGGCGACTAGTTCAGCAGTTCATGCCAGACATGGTGGCGAAGAACAAAGGCCACATCGCGACGGTGGCGAGCGTCGACTCGTTCCTAACGAACTCGGCCAATGCAGACTAAGTAGCGACTAAGACTGCAGCACTTTCATTCCACGAGGGCCTTACGAGCGAGTTGAAGATCTAGTATCACGCGTCTGGTGTCAAGACTTTGATTGTGCATCCTAGTTGAGTGCGCACGCCGTTGATCAAGGAGCCAATATTGAAGAGTGTCCAAGACCCAAAGCTTCTTGAGAGCATATTGGGGCTGGAGGAGGTAGCAGAGGTTATTGTGAAGCAGATTCTTAGCAGACATGGTACTCAGCTCTTTATTCCAAGTCCTGCGGCACCCATCTCATGGCTGAAGGGGTTCCCGAATTGGGTTCAGGAGCTTGTTAGGGATGGGTTTGGAAGGACAAGTGCTATTACTGGTGGCTCAGTGGTCGCGTACTAGACATGAAGCGTTGATATGAACGTGTACTACGGTATAAATACCGAATCAGCTACCCCACTCTTTTGAAAATCACCACTAGGTATTTTACTTAGTGGCATTTAATATCCGAGACTAGTGGTGGATAGTCCTAGGGATCTTACATGTGCTAGAATTGTGGGTCCCCTCCCAGCATCGGACACCGACTCGCATTCCGTTATGTGTTTAACAATGCAAGGGAACCCAGTGAATCCCCTATAATGATGGGTGCGCTCACCTGCAGACGTGTAGTCACTCGTCAGATTCTAGTAGTAAGCTCAGCAAAACTGACCTGTACTCCTGTATTAGAGCACCATTATAGCTTGTTGTATATAGATCCTTGGCTTTGTAGACTTATTTAAAATCATCGCTCAGTTGTGAATTATTGAAACTGTTCATTACTTTTCATTTCAGTTTCATATATTCAGTAATTCAATATGGTTGCCCAATTCTCCCTAGCGGAGACCCCAACCGGCAAGTATTTTGCCTCCATGGTCGAGCTGGGTATAATGCGTGTCTTTGTCGAGCATAGTATCTTCGACGCAATCCCAGAGGAAGGAATATCGCTTGAGGACCTTGCGGAACAGCTGGGTATTGAGTATAACCTCATTGAGCGTTTCACGGCTTTCCTCATCTCAATCGACGTGCTAAGATCACCAGCACCCGGCCATGTGGCTCATACACCAACATCAAAGGCCTTCCCAGACGCCCGTATTGGGCAATTCTACACGTACCTCTTCGACTTCTTCATGGGACCAACAACACAGTGGCCGGGCTACTTCGCAGCGAATGGGCTCGCTGAACCGCCTAGGTCAAATCGCTCGCCGGGTGGGTTTGAGATGGGCATGCCTGATAAGACGGCGTACGAGATCATGATGGCGATCCCGGGGTTAGAGACCAAGATGAATGGCGCCATGGCTATTGATAGCGGTATCTCTATCACAGGAGTATATGATTTTAGCTGAGTGAGCGCTTATGCAGCGGGAAATGCTGATAGGGAGCTCATCGTTGATATCGCTGGAGGCAAGGGCCAAGCATTGAAGGTGATTTTGGAGGAGTCGCCAGCGATTCCTGCAGCTAGATGTGTTTTGCAGGATCAGCCGCATGTTATTGCTGAGGCTGTAGAAGAGCATAAAGATTCTACCGTTTTGGGCCCAGTAAAAAAGATCGGACACAGCATCTTTGAAGAACAACCGGTTAAAGGTATGAAACCGAGGTCTTCCCTCTTCTCGAGATGTAACCTCCGTGTTGGGAATCAAAACAACTGACGCTTCTAGGCGCACTTGTGTACTACATACGGCGGGATTTGAACGACTGGTCCGAATTCGAAGTTCTTCAGATCTTGAAGAACATACGCACAGCCTGTGCGAACGACTCGCGCGTACTCATTGCAGAGTACTTAGGTCTCGAAGATCCAAGTGTCTACACTAGCACTGTCGACATGTTCAGTTTGAATATTGACGGCAAGGTGCGTAGCGAGAAAGCGTTTTATGAGCTTGCTGCGCAGGCTGGGCTGAAGATTGTGTCAGTGACGAAGCACGAAAAGACGGAGTCAGCCGTAGTTGAGATGATTCCAATTTAGTTTGCAAGTTGTAATGAAAGCATCCATAAATTGACAGCTATGAAGGAAAAGTTTTGGTACATAAGATCGCCTCGATTGATCCTTAGGTTCATTTTGGCAGCGCATTGAGTAAACAGGATCGCCGCGGTGGATCCTTAGATATGTTTTGACAGGTGCATCGTGACATGCAAACGTGGAATTACGGCCGAAGTAGGAGCGAGATTTCGGTCCTTAGTAATCTAACAACGACAGTTCGTAAGTATCCATGCCTAGTATATCGCTTAGTTACATATAATACTAATTCGTACAGGATAAAGAGATAGTTGCTCCAGAGGTACTGCATGTACATAGCTACAATAGGTATTCGAGATGAAGTTCAGAATTATGGTGCACCAGCACAATGTTGCATCGTCTTTCGCATACAGCTTCAAAGTGGAAAATACATTATGTCTATAATCATCTCTAAACTCTATGAAGGAAAGACCGTAGCAGCCAGCATCTAATGTCCATTCGCTCCGTTCTCCCCATTCTCACCGGCCTTCTTGCTTGTTCCATTTGAAAAACCCGGCCTGGGGTTTCCCTCAAACTCCTTTGCAGCCTTCCATCCTTGCTCCAACGAATTCGCCATCAGCCTCGTCGTGCCCCAAACGTCGAACTGGACAGCGATAGCGCGCATGCCGGTTTGAATAGCCATAGGTAGTTGCTCTAGGCTCATGACACCACTGTAAAGACACGGAATGTTAGCCAAACATAGTACACTTAAGAAGAAATGAAGCAGGGAAAGGAAGATTTCGTACCCAAAGATCGGCAAATCATTCTTCGCAGCAACAGCATTGAACTTGGCCATGGCCTCAAGAAATTTGGGTTCAGGTTGGCCAGCCAATACAGTGTTGATATCCATTCCAGCATCGATCATAAAATCGCCCGGACCAAACATGAGTCCGGAAATGCCTGGTACGGCAGCAATCTCCTCAGCATTCTCAAGGCCCTTGAGCGATTCGATTTGTGGGATGAGACAAACGTGGTTGTTTGCAGTTTGGACGTTGTAAGGGTCATTTGGGTACAGGGATTTGGTCAGGCCAGGGGTGAAGGTCCATGGGGAGAATGAGCGGTGGCCTTTTCCGTCTGTTTGAGAATCGTGTTATCATGGCTACTCTTGAGAAAAAGAAATGGTGGGGGTTAGGGCGATAAGGCAAGGGATGAAGAAAGTGTTGAGAGAGGAGAAACTAACCACCAAAGTACATCTCCTTGATGAACTGCCGGACTTCATCTGCAGACTCGACGTGGGGAATCACGATACCAGCGCAGCCAGCATCGAGTGCAGTAGTGAGACTGATTTCATCGCGTTTGGGTACACGGCAAATGACCATTGATTTTCCTTCAGAGTGGTGCTGTGCAGCGTGTATACAACTTTCGTTCCTTTATTAGCAAATTGCTTCTCATTCATCATCTGCTAAAAAGCTTACTCGTGCAATGTCAACCGATCAAACATGCCATGCTCAACATCCATCCAGATGAAATCTGGCTTCGTGCTTGCAATAAGCTTGGTCACAAACGTGCTGGGAATACCCTGTGCAATGCCCATGAGACTCTTGCTTGCATCGGCCTGTGCATCTTTCAGTGCCTGGCGAAGATTGGCAGGCTGTGTGAGGGAAGCTGCGCGGTAGGGCGCGTGAGTGTGTAGCGAGGGTTGCTCGCTGTATGGAGTAAAAGCAGCCATATTGAGGAAATTGAGAAGTGGGGAAATCTGTGGAGAGCAAAAAACGATATTCTGGAGGAGGATGTCAAGTACAATTAACGCACGGGTGATCTGGGCTGCGTATGAGAGATTTCCCAACGACCTTTATACGTGCCGAACATAGTTCCCCACTGATTGACATGCAGAAGAAATGTAACCGCGCCACATCGCACTTCCACGACACGCGGTTGAATTCGATTGTGGATACCTTTGTCAACGGTGCCAACGGATTTAGCGGAACTCAGTAGTACCATCGCGCCGAGCGAACAAGTACTAGACCCAAATCAAGCGCTTCTTGCCTAACATGTAGATTGCCTAACATCAACCCTCGCTCCTAAGAGGCAGGGCGTTTGCTGACGATATTAGGAGAATTGGTAATGGCTCAAGGAGATAGCCAAAATAGCGCGTATGCTAAGGCGGAAGCATGTTCCGCAATGGTGGCTTTGAGGTAGACGTATTACTGCTGATGTAAGAGCTTTTGGGTTTTAGCACACGATTGATCAGGTAACTAGTCATCAAAGAGGCTGACTGATGTAAAGTATGTTGCCTCAATGTTCCCGAATGGGGCTTGATACACGCATGTGGTGTGCCGCGGATGAAGAACGCGCGCATAGCCACAAGGCAGCAAGAAATTAAAACCGGGATCGGATTGTGCTTATGTAACTCGACTGACTTTTGGACGAATAACAATAGATGGAAGCGATGTATGCGGATCCATAAGCGAAATTGTACTACATATCGGCCATAACACCTAACTCCGATCTCCAAGCCACGATAGGGTATCGAAGCGCTGACCGTGGAGTCCGGTCGAATGTGGAACAAAATAGTAACTTCGCTGTTAGGAATCGTGCTAACTCCGTCTGACAGTAACCATGGCGAGGTGCCCAAGTGACACCGTGTGAGACCATTGATATCGGATGTAGAGACGCAGGCAGTCAGATCGATTACAACGGTTTCGTGGCGGATCGATCCCTTGTAAACCACTCGCACACTATCAAGTCAGCTGTAGTGGTGCCAATTTTAAGCATGTTTCAGACTGACCTGGGATTGACGGCATTCGTGGAGCATATGTGCTTTGAGATGGGTTGCTCTGCGATGTGCTCGGCATCCTTGTCACAGTAACCTCGATAATATCTTTCTCCAAGAGTTCGAAATCCATGCTGTCCCTTTCCATCTCTTCTGAGGAAAACGTTCCCTTATCGTCTTGTCGCCTCCTGCGGTTTGGAATGTCCATGAGGGTAGCGGCGAGAATTATGAGGCTGAGAACGGCTATCACGCCACCAATTGAAACAAAAACGATAGCCATGGTGGAGATGCCATCCCATGAGCCGAGATCCATGTTGGTGGATGATGGGTAGTTGAGACGGTGTGCGGTTCGAAATCAAGTTGGAGACTGAAGAACCGTCTGAGTTCTTTATACAAGAAATTGCGTGATACTCTATCAAGAAAAGATTACTAAATCGAAAAATAAGAAAACAAGTCTAATTGCCAGAAGAGGGCGATACTTTGAAAACAATGTTGCGGGTCAACACCATAAGTGCGAAGACGCCTTCCTTATAGACAACACTTCCCTTCTCTGTGTGTTTTCCTACTCTCATCACCCAGAGCAACAAAGTATAAGATGCCCATCGGGCCCGTTCGGCCGTTGGGTCGTTTACGAAATAGCAAAACTTCAGCTGGTGGGTGGCTTGTCCGCCACACCAACGTGACAGAACCCCATCTCTTTCCAAGCTGGCAACGTCAGCTCCACGTCTGGGCGGCAGAAACCTGCTTTTTTTTATATCCTAGCAGCTAGGCTACTGCACAGATATCATTGTCGACTACTCCAATCAGGATTTGATACCTCGTGGCTACGCATGCTCCTGTGCGCTCAGGGGCGCTGCCTAGTAATGAACGCTAACGCAATACGGATATTTGGCTTTTGTGGCAGCATCGATTTGTATGCTTTTTTCTTTCTTTCCTAGACTCACTAGCCTTATTGTGTAGTAAGCGAGGGTTTCGTTTTGATGCACGTCGCTCGATAGCATCCTTGGCCAGCATCCAGCTCAAATTTAACTTGGCATGAGCCATGCTGGTTGATGAGGAGCTGCAAAGGCAGTTTCCTTTATAGTTCTATACTCTGCAGATGAGAGCAGAGACTGGAGCCAACGATTTGACAGTAAGATGTTATATTCTTCTGATGGCGAACTGTTATTGTTGGTGATTGCGTTGCCTCGAGCGTTCGCTTAGAGTTGCTGGTGCACCCGCAGTGTTCCAGAAAGACGCAAGTGTGGGTAGGTAGACGTAGCATGTTGATTGCATCTGATGAACCCCATGGGGCGTTTTCAAATGTGGTTCCAACGCCATGGTAGTACCCGACGGTATGGTTCGCTCGCGATTACTGGTGCGGGGCATCGTATGATCCCAGGCCGGTTTCATACGCAAGTTCATCCTGCTACGTGGCTGACAGGTCCTGCGCACTCAAGGCCTTTTACTAACGTATTATCAAGACAAATGCGTATGCTGATCTTGATATTGGAACCATTGTCAGCATTTACTGGTGACTCAGCGGCGCGCATGTGTCATTATCTCTAGCCAGGTAGTTGTGATAAGTTACCGAAAATATTCAACGAGATATCTTCTCCTCAAATCATGAAAAAGAAATTCCTGGTGTAGATCTAAATTGTATACACGTAGCTAGGCTGTGAACATTCGAGAAGGGGTTTAGGACGCTGCTGTCCGTTAAGCTACAGGACCCGGCCCGTACCACCCCTTCCCGTATGCAATATGCACCCTGCCGGTCGGTACATTACTTTTCGAGTCCGCAACCTGCATGCGCTCAATACCTGCATCCAGTTTAAGTCCGATGCTCAGCGGAATTAGAATTTCACAATGAATAATGAATATAGCAAAACTGGTCATCATACCGTTCATACTTTGTGTCAACGTAATGATGAGTTGCTCTGGGGTTGGCCCACTGTGTATACATCTGAAGAGCAGGTTCGCTCGACAGTGCGGCTAAATGCTTCCGGAATCATTATAAGTACTCACTCTCCGGAAAGTTTAGGGTTCCCAGGAGCCAATGCGCAACCGAAAATCTGGGTTCATCTGAAAATCAGCCAATTTTTCATGGCTTCCTTTTTTGAATATCAGAGGGCCGTGAATGCCTCTCAGCCTACCAACTCCACGCCAAAGTGGCCGAGTAAACCATTGTTTCCATGCTGAAGGACTTGCCCCTTGCATAAGCACCAGTTGGCGGAGAATATCTCTTAGAACCAGGGTTTCTTTTGTTATTACGTCGTTGCTTTCGTGGTTCACACCCCTTTTCGTAATACTCAGTTTTGTAGTAACGTGTGGTAGTGCACATGATTCTGAGGTTCTGATACTGAACGCGCACTTCTGACTGACATCTGCTCCTCGTGCTGATTGCGCATGGATATAAAACCCGTGTCGATCTGCATTAGCTTGAGCCGGCGAAGTATTCCGAGTTTTGGTGCACGAATAGAAAACGGGCCAGAAACCCATATCATGTGAGAGTGGAGACACCGAGCTTGGATACAAGGGTCAAAACTCAGATTAATCGCTCAATAAAAACAAAAGAAAGGGGTCACAGCATGTTTCAATTTAAGTTCCAGCCGTCAGAGCGGCCCAAAAGATCGTCAAGCGTGCACAATTGTTGAGAGGGTCTGAGAACAGGGGAGTTGAGATAGGGCTTGACGGCCGTACTTTGAAGGGTAACCAGGGAAAGCTGCGAGTGGTTACAGAACAAAAGCTTGTACACAGCTGCTCGTCTGCCCACTAATGGTAATAACAATGGAAACTGGCCATGATCAGCTAAATGTTCGGCCGAAGCGCGTAACAGAAGAAACCTTCCCACATGTGTTCATATCTTAATATCAAAGCTCGTCCCACAGCCACAACTACTCGTTGCCCCCGGTATGCCTGTTATCTTGAACTGGCTGCCTATCAATTCCATTGTGTAATCCACTGTGCTCCCATTCAGCAATTCCAGGCTGGACTCATCGATGACAACCTTCTCTCCCTTCTCCCCTTCGAATACAGTATCTTCCTCGGTAGGTGGATTCTTGGATAAGTCCGTTAGGTCCATAAGATATTGGAAACCATGGCAGCCACCGCTCTCAATTGTCACGCGCAGCGCAAGGTTTGGATTGTTATCGCCTGTTGATATCTTATAAAGGCGGTTCGATGCACGTGGTGCAATGGAAATCAACATTGGGTTGCCCGAGTCGTCAGCTCGTGGATTCTGGATTACATGGGCAGGTTTTGCGGTCGAGGCATCAGATGATGTGGCGAGAGCTCGTCGTGATATGCTTGGTGGCTGGATAAACGCTGAATTGTGTGCTGGGATACGTCTTGAGGCTTTGCATGGTAGGGCGGAAGGTGTAAGGAAGTCGAGATATAGCGACTGCGGAGTGGCGCGCGAGGCCGCGATTCTGCTATGCGGCCTCACAGATTGTGATAGGACTGTTGTGGGTGCAGTTACTTTCGGTGTAATAGTCCGTCTCGCTGCGCGCCAGCATGATACACACATGGTAGATGGAGATGCCATTGTTGCGATACCGAAGTAGTCCGAGAAGATGCCCGAGGTGGAGAGATCGAAGATCTGAGGTCATACCTAGGGATGTCACAATTCCCAGCACCAATCAACGCTGATTACTGCCTCGCGGTTCTGGACCGCTTAGTCATGAAACTACCCCCACCTTGTGCCACCGCCACCATCCATCGGGTGAGCCACCGGGTTGTTACAGCCCTACCCGTTCGAGCTATTTACTTATCGCGCCTGATGCTTACTTAAATAATCCCATTCAGCAGACGCTCTGATCTGTAACCTTGGTACCTCATGCACCGTGACTCAGCATAGCGCTGACGCTGCCTTCTTTGTCCCTCGCGACAATGCCTTACGGTCACAACCCTTACCTAGCGATACCGGAACCCGAACTTCGCGCCGAACAGTTTGCGCGACGCGAAGATGAAAAGGACGGATTGAGTAAGCTGAGGAATGAGTTCGTCATACCCACCAAGGGCGATCTGAGGAACCGCAATTATGGATTCCAGCGGAAAGAAAAAAATGCAAGTATGCGATCGGACGACAACGAGGAATCCATATACTTTTGCGGAAACTCTCTTGGGCTTCAACCGCGAAGAACAAAAGAATATATCAATCGTTATCTTGACACTTGGGCTTCAAAAGGCGTCTTTGGACATTTTACCAATTACGAAGGAGGCCTTCCGCCATGGCTACACATTGACGATGCAGTCAAAAACCAGGCAGCAAAAATTGTCGGGGCGCATCCCAGTGAAGTCGTCGTCATGGAGACATTGACTGCGAACCTGCACCTTTTGATGGCTAGTTTTTACCGTCCGACCAAGGACAGATGGAAGATCATTATCGAGGGCAAGGCATTCCCTAGCGACCATGTATGGTACTCAATCACAATTCAGTATGCACCAGTGACTGACAACCCGATAGTATGCTGCTCTCTCGCAAATCGCACACCACAACCTTGATCCCTCCGCTTTGATCACCATCGATCCACCATCTCCCTCGTCGCCCTACCTCTCGAACGAGCACATCCTCTCCGTGATTTCACACCACGCCCCAAGTACTGCCCTCGTTCTTCTACCCGGCATCCAATTCTACTCCGGTCAATTCTTCGACATCGAGCTGATAACGCGTCACTGTCGATCATTGGGCATAACAGTAGGCTGGGACTTGGCGCATGCAATAGGAAATGTACCATTGAAGCTACACGACTGGAACGTTGACTTTGCAGCGTGGTGTAACTACAAATACATGAATGGCGGCCCAGGCACCATTGGCGGACTTTTCGTCCACGAGAGACACGGCAAGGTAGAAAGAACCCCCACACCCCGAACAAACGGCACAGGCAACGCATCAGAAAATAGCGCTCAACTATCATACCGCCCGCGCTTGAGTGGCTGGTGGGGAAGCGACAAGAGCAGCAGATTTCGCATGGACAACCAATTCGTCCCTATCACCGGCGCTAGCGGCTTCCAACTCAGCAACCCAAGCGCACTCGACATGACCTCCGTAATGGCGAGTTTAGACGTCTTCGCGCTCACTGACATGGAAGCTCTACGAGAACGCAGTCTCAGGCTGACCGCGTACCTCGAGGCCCGGCTACTCAAGTATCCAAATGGCGAACCACCGTACAAGATTATCACACCTGCGAATCCCATGGAGCGCGGCGCACAACTCAGCGTGCTTCTCAACCCAGGTTTATTGGACAAGGTTCAGCACTACATTGAGGAACGCGGTGTAGTAGTGGACGAACGCAAGCCTGACGTGCTGAGGGTTGCGCCAGCACCACTGTACAACTCCTTCCACGACATCCACCGCTTCATCACCATCTTCCACGAGGCTTGTCAAATGGCTTTGAAAAGCGGGGGTAGGACTCTCTCGTGCAACGATGCTGTTCCCAGAGGCATCGCTACTGTATAAAGGCAATTATTCTTGAGGGAGAGGCTCGCTTGGACAGTATTTACTCGTCAACAATAAACGAGCCACATAATTTTTAATATCATTATCCCCAGACATGTGCACATACACCCAGATCAAGAAAGCAAAAAGATTTGAACGACATGATTGCAGAATTCGTTGATTCAAAAAAGTGCTACACTATGCAACTGAGCGAAATCGTGACATGCTGACATCCTACCGTATGCAGACCTCATCATCTATAATACTTATGAAAACAGCTGTTGGTATCCCAAGCATACATCAAACCTGTTCATCATGCCTTGGGCACAAAGGAAAACAAGCTATCCATCTGTACCCATTGCCTTCCATTCTTTTCCAACCATTTCTCAACAACACTCTTCAGCGTATCAAATCTTTCCCTGTTAACTTCCGCCAACACTTTGATCTTTTCTCTTCTCTCCATATCTTCTGATTTGATGCCGCCATCCATCTTGCCCGCACGATCAACGTCGAACAGAGACTGATAGTATAGAAGCTGATTCCACACGTCGCGTTCTTTGATCTCGTACGTCATCTTGCCCAAGCAGTCACGAGCGAGACCCTTGGGACCCAAGCAGCGGTGTCCATAAACGGAGATACTGCGTGTGCGATTTGAACATTGTGGATCATCGCAGAGTACGTATCCCGCGTAGTAAGAGGCAACGACCTGGCGAATTGCAGACTCCAGCTGTGCTACGACACTGATGTTTTGCAAGGTCATGCCGCAACCTTCAGCAGGGCACTGAACTCCACTGTGTGAGATTGTTTGTAACGACGCTGTAGTTGGTGAAGTCGGGGAAAGTCCCTGGAAAGGGAAGACAGTTGTACATGTCCGACAACGTAGCCAAAGTGGCGAGCAGGATTGGAAGCGTACCGAGTCTGGGATCTGTGACTCCAGAGGGTGAATCTCAGTCTCTTGTTGCGCGCCCCCAGAAACCGTGCTAACACGATATTTAGAGGTATCAAGTCCAAGACAGGCAGCAAGAAGCGTGATGTTTGTTCCGCTAATGGGCGCGCAAAGACGCTCCACCGGCGGCAGAATCTGTTTGTGGAGGTAGTAGTCGATATCTGGTTTCAGTCCGCTGTCAGGCTTCAGGACTTCATCGACCGGGTAGGCGTTTTTGGCTGCATTCTCAGCAGATCCAGAAGACTCTCCGGTAATGATAAAGCTCATGACATCCTTTGCCTTGACGTGTTTACCCTTGGCCATGAGGCGCAAAGCAACTTGCACCGAGGGCATGGAGTTGCCGTTGGGATACTCCTTCGGGTTCTTTCCGAGCTGGGTGTAGATGGTATACTTCCGAGCCGGAATAGCATACTCGCGCATTTGCTTGCTGAGCTCTCGGAGGTGATTGTGAATCTTCTCGACAACTACTTCAGGGTCCTCACCACTAAGAAGGAAGTTGAGTAGCTCCCTATGATCTGTTAGCTATGCACAGAAATCAATGATGACTACTAAAGCTCACGTCGATGTTTCCTTGGAGAGAGCGCAGTATTCTCTGCGCCTCATGTCGAGACCCTTAACTTCCAGTTTCTCGATGTACTTGCCATCCACAGGCACCATGTTGATAGCAGCATACTTCTTCTTTGCATGTAGCAAAATTCGGCGGAAGACGTTGTCGATGTCAATCTCCAATAGCCTGTAACTGTCGTTGATCTCTTTCTTGAACTCATTACCCAGTTTGATCGCATCCTGGATGTTGTCGACATTGGTATTGATCATTACAGAGTCGGTATCACCGTAAATGACTCGAAGCGCCTTCTCCTCAGCCATTTCCTTGGTCTTTCGCAAAATCTCTCGACCTTTGTATGTGGTGAGCATTGCAAGCGGCCGGGCGTAGAAACGAGACTTGGTGTAACCCAAACATCCGTACATAGAGTTGGCGGTGAGCTTCAGGGCCATTTGCTTGATATCCCAAGTGGCCAGCTGGTCCGGAGTGGCATCCTTGGCCTTCATAAGCTTCTTCACCTCCCGACGCCGAGAGACAAGCGTAGCAATAAGGCGCGGTAAGATACCTTGATCTTGATCTGAAGGAACTTCGGGTACCTTGTCATCATCTTCCGATATATCAGACCGCTCAACTGTCGTGAAGCAAATGTTGTACTCCTGAATAATACTGGGGTAAAGGGAGTTGAAGTCCATGACCAGGATGAACTTGTCATACAGACCTTTTTCAGGCTCGAAGACGAGACCACCTTTGAACTTGTCCTTCTTCTTGGCGTCTGCACCTTCTTCTCCCTCGGCAGCCTCGTCCTCTACCTTGACTTTGTTCTTGCCCCACTGCTTGTCCGGGCAGATATACTTGTTTCTGTAAAACTCGTGGAGCAAAATGTACTCGTTGCGTTCGGCGCGAGTTCCACTTAGTGTTCGAGCCCAAGAATTACCAGCCAAGTTGGTGAGGACCTTGGAGAGGGGAAGCATCTGCACCTTGATCGCTATGGCAGCGATGAAGTAGGCATCAGCCTGGCAGTGCTTCACATAGTTCAGAAGACCATCTTTTGTTGTTGCCCAAGTCTTCAGAGCGGCCTCGTTATCGAGCTCTTCACGTTTCTTGTTGAGACCAAGCTGACACATCTCTTCCAGACTCCACGATTGGCACTTAGGCATAAGAGACTTTCCCATGTCATTGGCCAAATCACACAGCAAGCGGCCAGAAGCTAACTGCTTCTCAGCAAAGAAGCTGCCTCCACCTTTACCCATGGTCTTGGGCCAGTCACTCCTCTTGAGGCGCCCAATGCGGTGCCATCCTGGTGTTTTCTTCTCGCGCAGACGATTGAGCAGGACACTGTAATCCACATCATCCAAACGGTGACCAACAAGGACATCGGGGTCGTGCCGTTGGAACATGGCCATCAAAAGACTAAGAAGTTCTTGCTCAGTCTTCTTCAGGTACATGTTGCCCTTAATCTTCTCGACTTCACCCTGAAAGCCAATGGGGAAAGCAGGTCCGTTCGGTCGCATGATGGTGAAGCTTTTGCATTGCATCTGGTCCACGGGCGTGGTGTCGGTCAACGAGAAGCTGTCGTAGATCATAGCGCTGGCCATAAGGATCTCCTGCTTGTTATCCTTGGCATTGAACGTGGTTCGAAGGGAAAGACTCATGAGTGTCATGGGAGGCGCATCGAGGTTGTCCGAAGCACTCAAGACCGTAATGTTGTTGGGTTTGACAACTTGAGCTTCGAGCTTGCACCAGGAAGCATTCGCAACTGGGCCGAAGTCTGGCGCATCAATCTTTAGCCAGCATGGTCCCATGATGTTCTTCCACAGAACGAACTGCTCAAAAAGGGATGTGTTGGTTCCAAAGACGTGTGAGAATGTCTCTCCTGTCAAGTCAGTAGACAGGGGCATCTTATCGTAGCCGTAAAGAAGTTTGAGGTAATCCGCCTCTTTAGGGATGTCAGCCAACTCGAAAGCGTACTTTCTTGTGCATGGTTTGATCTTGTGTAGGTTCACCCGATGCTTGCTCATAATCGAATCCACCTCGTCTGAAACGTCACTCAGCCCAACCTCTTCATCAGTAGTCACCCCTCTGACTTGACGGTATTCCCGAGGCAAGAAATACAGCTTTCGTAGGATGTTGTCGACTTTCAGGAAGCAACTGACATAGTTGCCTGACTTGCGGTCTTTGACTTTGCCGAACAAGCACAAGCTGCCATTTAACTCAGTGTAGTCAATCCAGAACATGCGCAAGCTACCATCATCTTCTAGAGCATCCTGTGGCTGCAATTTGCCGGCTCCTGCAGTCTGTGGAGCAGGACTGCTCATAACATTGAGGTTACTTGTGACGTCATTCCAAGAAGAAGCATCGATGTTCGTTGCAGAAGGCTTAGCAGGCGAAGAGCCAGCAGGAGTAGGAATGTCTTCCTGCTTGATCTTTGCTATCGGCCGCCGGCCGGCCATGTTGACACTGGCAACAGGGGCACCAAGCTGACCTGTAGGCTCGGAGATCTCCATGAGATCTTCTTCTTCTTCCTCGATCTTGACCCCAGGCTGCGTTCTCCGCTCGACAGCCTTTGCGACGGGGGATGATTGCAGTGGAGGGTCGCTCATAGGAATGTCATCGTCGAATATTGGAAGGCCGTCATCATCTGCCTCTGCAGCCTCTGCTGGCGGTGTACCTGGTATGTGACTGTCCGAGTCATTCGTCCGTCGCTTCGTCGCTGCTGGGCGACTCTCAGATATCGGAGGTGACAATACGCGAGTTTTGCGCCTTGCTTCGGTTTTGATGGGTCGTGTTCGGATCGTAGAGGTAAGGGTAGGGTTCGTATCTATTTCACCCAGCAGATCATCCATAAAGTCTTTGTCTGCGGCAGTAGCAACAGGCTGGGGATGTCAGTCCTCGAAAAGGTATACAATGTGCATGGGTGTTTTACTTTGGATTTTGGTGCCATGGCAGCATTCTTTGCGCTGAAGTACTTGCTGATGCCATTGTCAATCTTCTTCCGCTTTTCTTCATCCTCTTCACGTTTACGCTTGGCTACTGCGTGTTAGTTCTGCAAGAAAGCCGGCGTGTGTCAAAGTATACCTGCTTTCCCCTTGGCGGGTCGGTCGTCTTCTCCCTCGCTCTCAGTCCCAGCATAGCGGTATCGACCCTGATCATCGTCCCACTCTTCTCTGCCGTCATCGACATATCCCTCGCCCTCGTCGCCAACCACAAAGTCGTCCTCATCCAATCTACCCCGAACAATCTTCTTGTACCCCTCTTCGTCGACCTCGTCGTATAATTGCTCTTCTTCGGCAACCTCATATGTGGACATGCGCGTCTTGCCAGCGGCACGATTGGCCCGCAATTCTGCCAAGAGGGCAGCGCCCGTCTTCTTGGCTGCTCGCGGCATGATTTATTACAACGATTAAGTATGTGAGCAAACAAGCGAAGAGAAGGAATTGGGTATGGGATGGGTTTGCGGGCGTGTTTGAATGGCGGGACAACAGGTAGAGCGCAGGAGCGACGCGCTAACGGCCACCGTGCACGCGACGCGACTGCCCATTAACTGTGCCAAGCCACTATCCCAATTTGTTCATTCTATTACTTCCCCCTCCATCAACCATCTCAAGCGCACACGCACACATCGCAATGGCTTCAGTATCGAAAGCTCCTCTGGTCTGGATAGACTGTGAGGTATGCTTACGATGAGATTTTCGAATCATTTTCATTGACTCCGCTAGATGACCGGCCTGGACACAGACAATGACACCATCATGTCATTTGCCGCATTTGTCACTGATGCGGACCTTAATATCTTGGATGACACAGGCTTTGAAGCAATCATTCATCACGACAAGGAGCAGCTTGACCGTATGGGAGAATGGTGTACCAGCCATCACAGGGATTCAGGGCTGACGCAGGCCTGCATTGACTCTACCACCACTGCGGAAGAAGCTGCTGAGGGTCTACTCAGCTACATCAAGAAATATGTACCTGAGCGTCGGACAGCTCTCCTCGCGGGAAACTCTGTGCATGCCGATAAGAGTTTTCTTGTTAAGCAGCCGTATCACATTATAGTCAATCACCTTCACTACCGAATTCTGGATGTTAGTAGCATCAAGGAAGCTGCACGCAGATGGGCCCCGAAAGAGACACTGGCGAAGATTCCAAGAAAAAAGATGCTGCATGAAGCTCGACAAGATATTTTGGAAAGCATTGAAGAAGCAAGATATTATCGAGAGGCATTCTTCTTGAGACCTCAAGGTACGACAGACGCACCAAAGAACTAGGGGGTATATCAAATGAATTGATGTTACTCGGAGATGGTGCTTTTCTTGGGACGAGATACAGGGTACCTATTTATCGCCTTACCGTATTCCATAAGCATTGATTCGAGTTGGTCAATCTGACATGTTCTCACGTCAGTCACTTCAATATCTGATCAGACTATAGCTACGTGTCAATCACCTTAAACAGTTGTCTAGCAGTTGGTCACTGTTTATACACCAGTCAGCCAAGATACAACATATAATCACACAATACTCGTAACCCCTGAATAGCTGTTAGCTGATCGGGGCTCGCTCAACTTCTCAATTTACCGTTCTTCTCGTTCATTTTGCAGCTTTCACCGCTTTCCAGTTCTACTGCATAAACATGTAAGACAGTGTACCGAAGACGATAAACAAAAATCCCAGGGTCTTAAGAATATAGGTAAGCAGAGTCAGCTCAGACTTGGTGGCTCGCAAGCGAGATGTCCCTAGCAGTGACATGCCCCTCGTAGAAACTCAAAAGCGCACTGATGAACATCAGGCCTGCCTGTCACCCTACCCACCCGTCCAACGCTCAGCGGCTGCATTAAAGTTTACTACAGCGCAACAGCAGCAACAACTTAGCGGCGAAACAACCGAATATAGCTCCCTATCCCTTGTTACAATCACACCTGTCTCACTACCGAACAAAGCCATGCGAAACACCCTTAACCTTACCGGTACTATTTCGTTTCCCTCGCAAATCCCTCCAAATCCGACCATTTCCCCGCACAAGCAAAGCATGACCACATGTTTCCAAGCACAAGAAACATCCAGCAAACCGAAATGCATACACATATATACATAAAGTGGATTGTGCCATCCCTCGGGTGGAGATGCCCCGCCATACACTAGCGCAAGCGAGACGGGCAAAAGGGCAAAGTATCTCCGCAATGCAACCATCAGTCGCAAAACAATCAACGAAGTATTCAAACAGTGCAACATGCAACGATGTAGCAAATCCCCAATGCAGGACCATACAAGAGAAGAATCTCAGCTGAGCCGCACTCGCACGGCCCGCAACATTCTCAGGGTCGGTAGTAATGCCGCAATACCACGCAACCTGTCCATACCCTCGGAGAATTCCCCCAGTGATAAGCGGCGGGGCCTAGTTATCCCTTGCCAACCTCGCTCCCGTCGCAGCCTTCCTAGCGGTGGAATTGCAACAAGTGGGACATGGGTGGCACTACAAGAGCGGAAAAAGAGTTTAAGTAAAAAAAGCTTAGCACACTCGCTGGTGCGTTTCAGACCTAGAGTGATTCTCCGGTGGGTAACCGATGTAAGCAGGAGGGGACCGTGTGGAGGTTAGGTATGGGTGTGTGGCGGCCGATGGTTAATATACGTGACTAGGTCGATACCAGACCGTCGGTCATTTGCACGGAAGAATTGGAGAGACGATGGGCGGGAAGCGGTGGCGCTACGTCCATCCTTGCGCTGTTTCACAGGTACAGTATATATTAGATGAGAGGGGGTGTTGAGGTGCACGTATGGATATGTATATATAAAACGACCCCGTTCCCGTAGTAGCACGCAGCCGTTTTTCCTTCCTTGGGTAGCCTTCGACTGTACATACCTGAGGGTTCTGAAGAGAAAGAGAAAAACAATCAAGGAAGGGATATTAGTAGAAAAGGAAGAAAAAGGGAAAAATGTACACACCAACTCTCATCTCCACCCTCGCGCTCGTCGCAACCGTCGCAGCTGCTCCAAGCAACACGCTCGACAGTCTCGCCCCAACTGCGTATTTCGCCGGCGACTCGACAATGGCGAACGGAAACAACGTCATAACCGGTACGTCTTTTCCTCTCCCTTCCTCCATCCCATAACATATCCCTAACCCCAAGACAAATAGGCTGGGGCGCCTTCACATCCTACAGCCTAACCATCCCCTCTGTCAACAAAGCCATCGGCGGCCGCTCCTCCCGTTCCTACACCGTCGAAGGCCGCTTCGACGAAATCGCCAACCTGCTCAAACCCGGCGACATCGTAACCATGGAATTCGGGCACAACGACGGCGGCGGTCTAGGCAGCTCCGACAACGGGCGCTCCGTATGCCCGGGTACCGGAAATGAAATCTGCAATTCCACCTACAACGGCCAAAAAGTCCAGGTGCGAACGTACAATTGGTACTTGACGGAGGCGGGCAAGAAGTTTATTGCAAAGGGAGCCAAGGTAATTGTAAGTTCGCAGACGCCGAATAATCCGTGGGAGACGGGTAGCTTTCAGTATACGGATGGAGGACGGTTTGTGGGTTATGCGAGGGATGTGGCAAAGGCGTTGGGGAGCAATGCCATGTTTGTGGATCATGGAAAGTATACGGCGAATATGTACAAGGGGCTCGGCAAGGCGGGCACGGATGCGTTGTTTGTGGCTGGAGACCATACGCATACGAATGCAAAGGGTGCGGATGCTGTGGCCAAGGCGTTCTTCAAGGCGGTGCAGTGTGCTGGGGGAGGCTTCTTCCAGGGTTCCATTAGGAATGCTACGGCTTCGATCCCGGGGACTTGCTTGTAAATTCCTTATGTAGGAAGGGAGACGGAGGAAGGGAGGGTTTCGGTGTATATACTTTGATCGGGTGGTTTATACGATGCTGGCTGTAGTTTCTCCTACAGCTAGAAATGCCACTCTGTATGATGAACATTTAGCAAGGCTCTAAAGACATGTCTGCGTGTTGGAAATTGTACATACCATACGGTCTGCATGTCCGCCTTGTTGCTGGTGCCAATCTTCGTAGTATAGTGCATGGGTTGCTAGTTCAAGTTTGATCTGCTTGTAAGCACCAAAGCCATGTATAACGTACTCCACCAGTAAGCTGGCCACACCAGTAAGCTGGCCGCCCCACCAAACCTGACCCAGCGCTCTACACAACCACCACAATG